>NC_029788.2:88012610-88057481 GCF_000816755.2 Arachis ipaensis | reverse complement strand
AGTTGACTTATCTACTAGCTCTAGAGATATCTGTACCGGTTTAACTTCCTCTATACGCAGCTTTTTCACCAAGGAGGATGGTATTAAGTTAATACTTGCTCCTAGATCGCACATTGCTTTAGTGATGGTTAATTCCCCAATGGTGCAAGGCAGCAAGAAGCTCCCTGGATCCTCAAGCTTAGGGGGAAGCCCTTTTTGAATCAAAGCCCTGCATTCCTCAGTAAGCAATATGGTTTCTTTCTCATCCCAACTTCTTTTCTTGTTGATAAGCTCCTTCAAAAACTTGGCATACAGAGGCATTTCCTCAAGTGCTTCAGCCAAGGGAATATTGATTTCCAGCTTTTTGAAAGTCTCAAGGAACTTATGAAAATGTTGGTCCTTAGTTTCTTTGTTGAACCTCTGGGGATATGGCAGTGGAGGTGTGATGCTCTTTCCTATTTGCTGCTGTCCCAGAGTTACTTCTTTTGAACCGTGTGGTTGGTTGTCCTTCTCTTTGAGTTTCTCAATGCCCTTGTTTGGCATCACAACTTGATCCTTGGTTTCATCTGCCTTTGTTTGCTTCTCATCTTCTATTGTATCTCTCCCATGCTTCATACAGATTTTCAGCATCCAATTGTGTGAATGTTTAAACCTCAGTTTTCAGCCTGATGACTCTTTGAGGTGGATAGAATTTGGCTAGAAATTTAGTCACCAAATCATCCCAGCTAGTGATGCTTCCTTGAGGAAAAGTTTCAAGCCATTGTGCGGCCTTGTCCCTTAATGAAAACGGGAACAGCAGAAGCTTGTAGGTCTCAGGATTCACGCCATTGGACTTGACAGTGTCACAAATCCTTAGGAAGGTAGATAGATGTTGAGTTGGATCCTCCAATGGTCCTCCCCCAAATGAGCAGTTGTTTTGGACCAATGTAATGAGTTGTAGCTTCAATTCAAAGTTATTTGCATTGACATTAGGGGTGAGAATGCTGCTTCCACAATGTCTAGCATTTGCAAAGGTATAGGAGGCCAAAACTCTCCTCTGGGGTGGGTTGTTATTGTTGTTATCTGCTCCACCAGGTGGATTGGTTGAATGTTCCTCCATATCTTGGAATTCTTCTTCTGATTCCTCTTCTCCAACAATATTTTTCCCTCTTTCAGCTCTTCTTAACCTCCTGAGAGTTCTTTCGTCCTGTTCATGAAAGGTGGGTGTGGTTCTTCTTGTACCAGACATACAAGCAAAACATAAGAAACACACAAACCAGTGACACTTCAATCTACTGCTAGAATGAAGTTTTAGTTAGCTTAAGCAAAAATTCAAATAGTTAGCGGGTTAATTGAAAATTAAAGGGCAGAAAAGAAAAATTGCTTGATCTAGATCTCCACTTTACTTAATCATTGTCAATCTATTTCAATCCCCGGCAACGGCGCCAAAAACTTGATGGATATTTTTGTGGAAAAACGAATTTCTCCAAAACACCCAAAACTCACCGGCAAGTGCACCGGGTCGCATCAAGTAATAATAACTCACGGGAGTGAGGTCGATCCCACAAGGATTGAAGGATTGAGCAAAAATTGAAATTGAAAGCAAGAAAGCTAAGAGGAAGGGAATTCAATTCTCCTTCCCCGAGACTTAGAAATTAAAATTCACTCAACACCAAAAGCTCTCCGAAAACTCTCTATGAAAACTAAAAGGGAAAGCTCTCCGAAAAACTTAAATCCTATGCTATTTATACACTTTCTTCAAATGGTCTTCAAGCCTTCAATTGGGCCTTTGCTCTTGATGGAATTGGGTTGATAGAGGCCTTGGTTGATTGCTCTTGGAGTTTGGAGAAGAACCGAATTGAACCGGGTTTGGAATCATGAAAGCTTGAGTGAAAGTTTGAGTAAAAGTTTGAGGCAAACTTTTACTCAAACTTTTCACATCAGCCACCCTATTTTGCTGATACCAACGTTTGGACAAAAGTTTGGGGTCAAACTTTTGCTCAAACGTTGGCCTCCCCTTGCACACTCATGGCGCCAATGTTTGCCAAAAAGTTAGAGGCAAACGTTGGCACAAACTTTTGCTCTCCAGGGTGTGTTGTTCATGCGCCAACGTTTGCCAAAAAGTATGAGGCAAACGTTGGCGCAAACTTTTGCTCTCCAGGGTGTTGATTTGTGATGCCAAAAGTTTGCCAAAAAGTTTGAGGCAAACTTTTGCTCAAACTTTTTGTCCTCTCTTCCTCCTAGCCATTCCTTCTTGCTTCAACCTTTCTCCAAGCTTTCTTCACCTATCATTAATCAACCAAACACATCAAAACTATGCTCAAAATCATGAGATATTCATTCTTTCATAATATGTGACAATTATAGCATAAAACCTCATGAAATTGCATTAATTCATACATGGTTGATTAAATCAAAGGAAACATGAAAATCTACCCCATTGGCTTGCTTGTGGCTCAAGAAAGTGCATAATTCAATTGAAAACAAAAGAAAAAGGCTAGTGAAACTAGGCTAAGATGACTTGTCATCAAGCGTCACATAATCATCACATTTATCATGTTCTTGTGTGCGAATGAATATCTTAGAGAAGAAATAGGCTTGAGTTGAATTAAAAAACAATAGTACTTTGCATTAATTCATGAGAAACAGCAGAGCTCCACACCTTAATCTATGGTGTGTAGAAACTCTACTGTTGAAAGTACATAAGTGATGAAGGTCCAGGCATGGCCGAATGGCCAGCCTCCATGATCTAAGAACTAAACATCCAGAGATGATCCAAATATGATCAAAATATGTAAATACAATAGTAAAAAGTCCTATTTATACTAAACTAGTTACTAGGGTTTACAGAGATAAGTAAATGATGCAGAAATCCACTTCCGGGCCCACTTGGTGTGTGCTTGGGATGAGCATTGAAGCTTTCACGTGTAGAGGTCTTCCTTGGAGTTGAACGTCAGTTTGTAACTTGTTTCTGGCGTTTAACTTTGCTTTGCAACTTGTTTCTGACGTTTAACGCCAGAATAGGGCAGAAAGCTGGCGTTGAACGCCAGTTTGCGTCGTCTAAACTCGGGAAAAGTATGGACTATTATATATTGCTAGAAAGCCCTGGATATCTACTTTCCAACGCAATTGTAAGTGAGCCTTTTAGACTTCTGTAGCTCCAGAAAATTCACTTTGAGTTCAGGGAGGTCAGAATAAAGCAGCATCTGTAGTCCTTCTTCAGCCTCTGAATCTGATTTTTGCTCAAGTCCCTCAATATCAGCCAGAAATTACCTGAAATCACAGAAAAACACACAAACTCATAGTAAAGTCCAGAAATGTGACTTTTTTTTAAAAGCTAATAAAAATATACAAAAAACTAACTAAATCATACTAAAAACTATGTAAAAACAATGCCAAAAAGCGTATAAATTATCCACTCATCATAATCCAAGAAGAGGCTAGATCCAACATGAGGAACCAAGGGGCAGCAATCTCAAAACTGGAAGTACAAGTAGGAAGCTTATCCAAGTAGATACCAATGCTTACACACACATTCCCTAGTGATACCATGGCCAACCCAAGAGGGGAATGCAAGGCCATCACACTAAGGAGTGGAAAGGTTGTGGAGGAGGCTTCCTCAAACCACAAATTGCAGGGAGAAGAAGATGCAATTGATCCAGGAACCAAGAAGGAAGAAGAGATGTCTACCCCAGCTCCACTCAAGAAAATCTTAAAGCCATATGTGCCAAAAGCACCATAACCACAAAGGCTAAGGAAAGATGGGAAGGACAGCCAGTTTTCTAGATTCTTAAAGATCTTTAAAAAGCTTCAAATCAACATACCTTTTGCGGAGGAACTAAAGCAAATGCCACTCTATGCCAAGATTTTAAAGGAGCTCATGACAAGAAAAAGAAACAGAGGAGAAAAGGAAACCATAGTGCTTACAGAGGAATGTAGTGCCATTATACAAAAGAAGCTTCTCCAAAAGATGAAAGATTCTGGGAGCTTTCAAATTTCCTGCATCATAGGGGACATAAGCATTGAGAAGGCATTATGTGATCTGGGAGCTAGCATCAACCTCATGTCCTTGGCCATGATGAAAAGAATGAGAATTGAAGAGGCCAAACCAATAAGAATGGCACTCCAATTAGCTGACAGAACATTCAAATTTCCTCATGGTGTGGTGGAAGATTTGTTGGTGAAAGTGGGAGAGTTTATCTTCCCAGCTAACTTTGTTGTGCTTGATATGGAAGAAAAGGTTAACACATCAATCATCTTAGGAAGACCATTCTTAGCTACTGCTAGAACTATAATTGACGTATAAAAGGGAGAGCTAGTCTTGAGACTGCATGAAAAGAAGATGGTATTCAATGTTTTCAAGGCAATAAGCTATCCAAAGGAGTCTATTGGTGAATGCATGGTGGTGGACATAATGAAGAAGCTAGTCCAAGGAGTACTAGACGAAGAATAATGTGAGGAAATTATGGAGCAAGATCAACAGCATGTGGTGAATTACCACAAGAAATCATACAAGACCCAATCATGTTAGACAAGGTAAGCAAGAAAGAGGTAGAAGCATCAAAGTTAGATTTGAAGACCCTCCCTCCAAGCTTGAAGTATGCCTACTTAGGTGACAACAACACATATTCAGTTATCATCAACTCAAGCTTGAGTAGAGAGCAAGAGGAGGTGCTTATCAATGTGTTGAGACAACACAAGGATGCCATAGGATGGATACTTTCTGATCTGAAGGGGATTAGTCCTTCTATGTGCATGCATAAAATCCTTCTTGAGGAAGGTGCCAAGCCCTCAAGACAGTCACAAAGAAGATTAAATCCAATAATGAAAGAAGTGGTACAAAAAGAAGTACTGAAATTATGGCAAGCAGGGGTAATTTACCCAATCTCAGACAGCCCTTGGGTGAGCCCAGTGCATGTAGTCCCCAAGAAGGGAGGAGTCACTGTTGTGCCAAATGAAAGAAATGAATTAATACCAACAAGAACAGTGACTGGATGGCGCAAGTGCATAGATTATAGGAAGCTCAATGAAGCCACAAGGAAGGATCATCTTTCTCTGCATTTCATGGATCAAATGTTGGAAAGACTAGCTGGATATGAATACTACTGTTTCTTGGATGGATACTCAGGCTATAATCAGATTGTAGTAGACCCCAAAGACCAAGAGAAGACTTCCTTTTCTTGTCCTTATGGTGTCTTTGCATATAAGAGAATGCCCTTTGGATTGTGCAATGCACCTGCCACATTCCAAAGGTGCATGCTCTCCATATTCTCTGACATGATTGAAAGGTTTATTGAGGTTTTAATGGATGATTTCTCTGTGTTTGGTGATTCATTTTCTAAGTGCTTACACCATCTTGCCTTGGTGCTAAGGAGATGCCAAGAAACCAACCTAGTTCTGAAAAAAATGCCCTTTTATGGTAACTGAAGGGGTGGTTCTTCGCCACAAAATCTCTAAAAGAGGCATAGAGATGGACAGAGCTAAGGTGGAAGTAATTGAGAAATTACCCCCACCTTGCAATGTCAAAGCAATTAGAAGTTTCTTGGGACATGCTGGGTTCTATAGAACGTTCATTAGAGACTTTTCAAAAATTGCCAAACCTTTAAGTAACTTGCTTGTCTCTAATGTCCCTTTTATCTTTGATAGAGAATATATGCAAGCCTTTGATGAGCTTAAAAGCAAATAAGAGCTTTTCAGATGAACATTTGATGATGATTCAAGAAGCCCCCTGGTTTGCAGATATAGCCAATTTCAAAGCTATTGGAGAGCTATCTTCCAACATTAACAAACACGTGAAAAGGAAGCTCATCAATGATGCCAAGCACTACATTTGGGATAAGCCTTACCTCTTCAAGAGGTCTGCTGATGGGATTTTAAGGAGATGCATCTCTCATGAGGAAGGACAAGAGGTCCTTTGGCACTGCCATGGATCCACATATGGAGGACATTTTAATGGAGAAAGGACTGCATACAAGGTGTTGTAATATGGATTCTTTCGGCCTACAATATTCAAAGATGCAAAGGAGTTTGTGACAAGGTGCAATGAATGTCAAAGAGCTGACAACCTACCCAAGAAAAATGAAATGCCACAGAGATTCATCATAGAATTGGAGTTGTTTGATGTTTGAGAGATTGATTTCATGGGACTATTCCCACCCTCATACTCAAACAACTACATATTAGTGGCTGTGGATTATATGTCAAAATGGGTAGAGGCCATAGCTATTCTAACAAATGATAACAAAGTGGTGATTAATTTCTTGAGAAAGAATATATTCAACCAGTTTGGGATTCCAAGAGCTCTTATAAGTGATGGAAGAACTCATTTTTGCAACAAACAACTTGAGACACTCCTCCTAAAATATGGTGTCAAGCACAACGTAGCAACCCCATACCACCCACAAACCAATGGTCAAGCTAAAATTTCAAATAGAGAGCTCAAGAGAATCCTTTAGAAGACTGTTGGGAACTCAAGAATAGATTGGTCCAAGAAGCTAGATGATGCACTATGGGCTTATAGAACAGCCTTCAAGACACCAATTAGCATGTCTCCATACCAATTAGTGTTTGGAAAGGGTTGTCATTTACCAATAAAGCTTAAACATAGAGCATTTTGGGCTCTAAAGATGTTAAACTTTGACAATCAAGCTGTTGGGGAAAGAAGACTACTAAAACTCAAGGAGCTAGAAGAATTCAGAACTCAAGCTTATGAAAATGCCAAAATCTACAAGGAGAAAGCAAAGAAATGGAATGATCAAAAGCTAGCAAGAAGAGAGTTTGTAGAAGGTCAAAAAGTGTTGTTGTATAACTCAAAGGCTCAAGTTCTTCCCAGGGAAGCTCAAGTCAAGATGGTCTGGACCCTTCACAATCCTAAAGGTTTCTCCCTATGGTCATGTAGAGCTTATGGAGGACAAGACACAAAGAACTTTCACTGTCAACAGCCACAGACTCAAGCATTATTTGGGGGATTCATTGGATGAGCAAAGAGTGAGCTACAACCTCAGCTAAGGAAGAAGGAACGTCAAGCTAGTGACGTTAAAGAAGCACTAGTTGGGAGGCACCCCAACATCCATATCCTTTCATTTTTCATGCTTTCTAGAAGTAGTTTATGATTAGTTACTTAGGTAGTTTGATTTTCAGCTCTGGTTGTTAGTTAATTAGTTAATAGTTCCTTGATTTTGTTCCTAGTTTGCTGGAAGTACAACACGGAGTGAGGTTGATTAATTGGGCTGAAGAACTAGCTAAAAAGCTAAGTTTGGTGTGGCCACCAACCCACTTAATTTAGGCTTACAATAGAACTTGATTGAATTAACTTTGGAAGTAAGCCCAAAATTAAGTTTGGTGTGGCCACCACCATAGGAAATTCACACAGAAAGCCTAAATTGGTTTAAGTTTGAATGCAATTAGTAATTTGGTGGGTGCATGAATGGCCTCTTTATTGTGTACGTAGGGATTGGAAGTGGAAGAGTGTGAAAGAATTAAATTTATTCCACCCATTATGTACACATTAAATTCCAATGATAAAGCCAATTTACTATATGCAAAGAAATTAAGTTCGGTGTCCCCATTAATTGCTTTTCAATTTAAATAATGTGAAGCATTTTTACTGATGGGGTTTCGCGGATTGAATTTTCAGGAAAAGGTGGGGCCTACATGATTGATAGCTCATTAAGTCAAGGAGTCAAAGTGTATTTACACTTTGGAACTCAAACAACTGAAGAAAGCTAAAGGGATAGGAGTTTGCACCTCTTCCCACGCTAGGCGCCACCAAGTGGGAAAACATTCAATTCTTTCACCATTCCCACCTTCCAAATCCCTCTTCCCACCCCTATAAAACCCACTTCCCCTTTCACTTTGTCCCACACTACAACCTAATCCACCACAACTGGAATAACCCCTCATCATTCTTCCTTTCTTTCTCTCTTTCTAACCTCATTCTCACTCTCTTGATTAGGACAATCAAGTCCTAAGTTTGGTGTTGGACCAAACATTTGCTTTGCTCTCTTTCCTTGTTACTTTCTTTAGCCTTCCATTAACCCTTCAAACCCTCTCTTATAATCTCAATGGCACCACCAAAAGCCTCCTAAAAGAAAAGAAAGACCAGGGAAACTGCCTCTGGATCATCAAACTTCAACGAGTACAAGTTTCTCTTATCATTCAGCCAAAACCAATTTTATGGATGGGTGAATGAGAGGCAAATCATTCCGGAGGTAGGCTTCCAACTGGGAAGGAATGAGCAGATAGAGGTCAACATTGAGATCAACAACAGAGGGTGGGCACTCTTGTGCAACCCACCAAAGAAGATGGTGGAAAGCTTGGTTAGAGAATTTTATGCTAATGCTGTGCCACAGCCTGGGCAACCCTTTAATTACCTAAGGTATGTGAAGGGGAAGACTATTGACTATAGTCCTGCCAACATAGAAAGAATGTTGATAGTGAAGCGTACAAATTCCACCCGGAGCTATGAAGAGAGGATGAAGCAACAAGACTCTGGATTTGAAGAAATTTTGAATAAAATGTGTGTTCTCAATGTGCAATGGATTAATGACAAAGATGGAAGGCTAAATCAACTAAGGAGAAAGGACTTGAGCCCCCAAGCTAGAGGGTTGCTGGATTTTGTGAGGAGATCCCTCAACCCTACCTCCAACACTTTGAAGGTCACTTTGGAGAGAGCTGTGCTCATACACAGCATCATGAGAGGGGAGAATATCAACGTTGGGGAGATAATCACCAATAATATCTATAGGGTGCTGAAAAGCACCAAGGACAGCACAAGGTTGGCCTTCCCTAGCATTATTCAAAGGCTATGTGATGAGGATGGGGTGGAGAAGATAATTGATGAAGTTTTGGTGGACCAAGACAAGCCTATAACTGCCAAAAAGATGGCCAAAGTAGTGGCTGTCAACCCACTGCAGAGAGCAAGGGAGCACAGAGCTCATGTGCAAGAGCCACAAGGTCCACCACAACAACAAGAAGCTGAGTTTCAACCACAATACCTACCACTTCCACCACCACCATATCCACAATTTCCTGAAGGTCTTAACTGGGAGCAAGTGTAAGAAGACATCCACCAAATGCAAGAAAGAATTCAAAAACTCCAGGAAAGCATGGAGTATATGAAGGAGCAACAAGGCTAATTCCAATGGGGAGAGATGAAAGGCTACCTCAACTTAATCATGGAACAACAAAAAATTCAACAGGGGAATCTTGCTAAATTTAGAGCCCTTTATGAGGCCAGAACCATAGCAAGAAGGCAATATGACTGCTATGCACAAGCAAAGTTGAACCACTTATGTAATGCAGTAGCCAGTATGACCCCCAATTATCCAACATTCATGCAAAAGGTGGAAGAACTCAGTGCAAGACAAGAGGAAATTGTGGACAAGCACATAGAAAATGAAAGGAATTATATGAGGAGGCTAGACTTTTGGAAACCCAAGAGTACCAAAGCATAGGAAGGATCATCCAAGAGAAAGAAGGATGGTGATGACCCCTCCTCTAAGAAGAAAGATAAAGGAAAACGGCCTATGCCTTGAAGCTGTTCCAAGAAATCAAAGGTTGTTGAGTCCATGGTTGCATTAATTTCTACTTTAATAACTTGTCTGATTATCTAGTTGTCGTTTAGTTCTTTATGTTTTAAGTTTTTTCTTTATGAGTCTTTCAAGTTTGAGAAAGAAAATGTTGTTTAAGTTTTAGCACAATCGATAAAAGTAGTTTGTTTTCATGGAAATCAATGGTGAGTTGTGCAAAAACAAGAGTAAAGAGACTAAGACCAAGAGGGATAATTCAAGACTAAGAGATGAGGAACTAAGTATAGAACCTTGAATGAATTTGGAAGAAACTAAGTCATAATGAACAATTGGACTTAGAGGATATGACAAGTAGAAGCTAAGGTTAACCATTGAATATCCATAGAACCAAGAAGTAGTAAGTAAAAGACCCAAGGCTCTGAGCATCAACTACTAGGATAAAAGAAAGAAACAAATAACTCAAAGAGCCAAAGATCCTAGTAGATGCTTGTACTGAAGATGTGTTAAGAAGAGAGACCTGGACAAGTAGATTCTTAGGGGTGTCTCAACACCTAGTACCCTAAAACCATCTGGTTTGGGAATGCTAATTGAAAGCCTAATCTAAAGGGTCATCTTGAGACAAAACACTTAGAGTCGTGGTCAACCAAATAGAAACAAAAGAGAAGTGAAAAGAAAAGAACAATAAAAAAAAAAGAACAACTCTTACTACTTCAAGGTGACAATCAATAGAAAGGAATCCAAAAGCAAAGTACTTAAAAGAATCCTCAAAAGTCTAAGAGTTCATTGTGATATAATAAGATTCATGCATGAGTTAATACTTAGCCTCTATCCTTAGTTAGGAATGCATTTCTTTGAAGACAAGTCTCAATCCATTAAGGAATAACTCACATTGATTTGCTTGGGGACAAGCAAAGCTTAAGTTTGGTGTTGTGATGACTTGCATCATTTACCTCTTTCTGTTATCTAAAAGGACCATAAAAAGAGCATAATCTCATTCAATCAATGCAATTTCATGAAGTAAATGGTGGATATTATGGTACATTGCTTTGAAATGAGTCTGTATTGAATTTCAGGTGAAAAAAGCAGCAAAAGAAGGAGAAATCAAGAAAAAGAAGCTGGGTGTGTGAAGCTGGGCGTGCCACTTGGTACAAACGCCACCAAACACTATAGGCATGGCACGCCAGCCAAGGGGCGTGGCACGCCAATTTACAATTCCAGAAGAGGATTCTTGAGGATTTACTATGGGCGTGGCACGCCAGCACTAGGGCGTGGCACGCCAAGTATATTTTCCAAGGAGCATATTTGAAGACCACAAAAGGGGCGTGGCATGCCAAGTTGGGTGTGGCACGCCAACCCCCTCATAAACACTGGGCGTGCCACTTGACTTCGAAGGCGTGGCACACCAGTTCATTGGTCCAGAAAGGGGACTTGAAGGCTCAATACTGGGCGTGCCACTTGATGTCGAAGGCGTGGCACGCCAACTCTACTCATGACTCGGACGTGCCACCTGGGTTCTAGGCGTGGCATGCCAAGCTTGAAGAAGTTCACACCAGTAAGGGCGTGCCACTTGAACTCGAAGGTGTGGCATACCAATATGTTTGACCAGAGGAGTATGGAGGAAGACCCAATGATGGGCGTGCCACTTGGGTTCAAGGCGTGGCACGCCAATGCTTGAAGAAGCTTAAGCACCTACTGGGCGTGCCACTTGATGTCGAAGGCATGGCACGCCAGCTCTAGCAACCAAAAGAGAATAAGACTAGGCGTGCCACTTGAGACTTAAAGTGTGGCACGCCAAGGAAAGATAACTATGGGCACGCGACTTGAAATCTGGGTGTGGCACGCGTATCACTTCTCATTCATGCACCATCAAAGGGTGTGGCATGCCAATGTTGTTTTCTAGAAAGGAAGATTGAAGCATTATCAAGGGTGTGGCACACTACCTTCTGGGCATGGCACGCCAGTGTTGTTTTCCAGAGAGTGAAGATGAAGGCTTATTAAGGGCGTGTGGTATACGAAATTGTTACTCAGGTTGTGAATTATTGTTCGAAATTGATTCCCTGGCGATGGCACCAAAAATGGATGCACAGAACAATGGTCTGAACATATCTTCACAACTTCGCATAACTAACCAGCAAGTGCACTGGGTCGTCCAAGTAATACCTTACGTGAGTAAGGGTCGATCCCACGGAGATTGTTGGTATGAAGTAAGCTATGGTCACCTTGTAAATCTCAGTCAGGCGGATATAAAATAGTTATGTAGTTTTCGAAATTTAGTAATAAAAGAAGGATAGAAATACTTATGTAAATCATTGGTGAGAATTTCAGATAAGTGTATGGAGATGCATTCGTTCCTCTGAACCTCCGCTTTCCTGCTGTCTTCATCCAATCAGTCTTACTCCTTTCTATGGCTGGCTTTATGTAAGGATGTCACCGGTGTCAATGGCTACTTTCAATCCTCTCGGGAAAATGGTCCAAATGCTCTGTCACAGCACGGCTAATCGTCTGGAGGCATCACCCTTGTCGATGGTTGCATCCTATTCCTCTCTGTGAAAATGGTCCGATGCGCTGTCACTGCATGGCAAATCATCTTGGAGGTTCTCGATCATATTGGAATAGGATTTACTATCCTTTTGCGTCTGTCACTACGCCCAGCACTCGCGAGTTTGGAGTTCGTCACAGTCATTAAAACGTGATCACAGGATCAGAATACAATCCAGGATGTCTACTACAATAGTAAAAGGTCCTATTTATAATAAACTAGCTACTAGGGTTTACAAAAGTAAGTAATTGATGCATAAATCCACTTCCGGGGCCCACTTGGTGTGTGCTTGGGCTGAGCTTGAATGTTGCACGTGTAGAGGTCCTTCTTGGAGTTGAACGCCAGGTTGTAACGTATTTCTGGCGTTCAACTCTGGTTTGTGACTTGTTTCTGGCGTTTAACTCCAGACAGCAGCATAGAACTGGCATTCAATGCCCTTTTACGTCATCTAAACTCGGCCAAAGTATGGACTATTATACATTGCTGGAAAGCCCTGGATGTCTGCGTTCCAACGAAATTGGAAGCGCGCCAATTTGAGTTCTGTAGCTCCAGAAAATCTACTTTGAGTGTAGGGAGATCAGAATCCAACAGCATCAACAGTCCTTCTTCAACCTCTGAATCTGATTTTTGCTCAAGTCCCTCAATTTCAGCCAGAAAATACCTGAAATCATAGAAAAACACACAAACTCATAGTAAAGTCCAGAAATGTGAATTTAACATAAAAACTAATGAAAACATCCCTAAAAGTAACTAGATCCTACTAAAAGCATACTAAAAACAATGCCAAAAAGCATACAAATTATCCGCTCATCACAACACCAAACTTAAATTGTTGCTTGTCCCCAAGCAACTGAAAATCAAATAGGATAAAAAGAAGAGAATATACTATAAATTCCAAACTATCAATTAAACATAGCTTCAATCATATGAGCGGGACTTGTAGCTTTTTGCCTCTTGAATAGTTTTGGCATCTCACTTTATCCATTGAGGTTCAGAATGATTGGCATCTATAGGAACTCAGAGTTCAGATAGTGTTATTGATTCTCCTAGTTTAGTATAATGATTCTTGAACACAGCTTCTATATGAGTCTTGGCCGTGGCCCTAAGCACTTTGTTTTCCAGTATTACTACCGGATACATAAATGCCACAGACATATAATTGGGTGAACCTTTTCAGATTGTGACTCAGCTTTGCTAAAGTCCCCAATTAGAGGTGTCCAGGGTTCTTAAGCACACTCTTTTTTTGCTTTGGACCTTGACTTTAACCGCTCAGTCTCAAGTTTTCACTTGACACCTTCACGCCACAAGCACATGGTTAGGGACAGCTTGGTTTAGCTGCTTAGACCAGGATTTTATTCCTTTAGGCCCTCCTATCCACTGATGCTCAAAGCCTTGGGATTCTTTTTATTTTCCCTTGCCTTTTGGTTTTAAGGGTTATTGGCTTTTTGCTCTTGCCTCTTGGTTTTAAGAGCTTTTGGCTTTTTCTGCTTGCTTTTTCTCTCTTTTTTTTATTTTTTTTTCGCTAATTTTTTTTTCTGCAAGCTTTGTTCTTTGCTGCTTTTTCTTGCTTCAAGAATCATTTTTATGATTTTGAGAAGAAAGAAAAGATGAAGAAGAAGAAGAAAAGATGGAGAAGAGGAGGGAGGTGTGTTTCGGCCAAGAAGAGAAGAGAGGGTTGTGTTGTGTGAAAATGAGGAAGAATGGAAGGCTTTATATAAGGAATGGGGGGGTTAAGGTTCGGCCATTTAGGGTGGGTTTGGGTGGGAAATTGAATTTGAATTTTGAAGGTAGGTGGAGTTTATAAGGTAAGTTTTTGGGGAAGAGTGGATGGATGTGAGTGGTGAAGAGGTGATGGGGGAGGTAGGTGGGGATCCTGTGGGGTCTACAGATCCTGAGGTGTTCAAGGATTTACAACCTTGCACCAACTTAGGCATATAAAATGCCCTTGCACACAACTCTGGGCGTTCAGCGCCAAGTTGGTGCTTGTTCTGGGCGTTGAACGCCCATTTGTAGCCTATTTCTGGCGTTGAACGCCAGAACCATGCTTGTTCTGGGCGTTCAGCGCCAGCTCTCCTCCAGGGTGCATTTCTGGCATTCAAGCACCCAGATGCTACCCATTTCTGGCGTTCAGCGCCAGAACCATGCTCTGTTCTGGCGTTGAACGCCCAAAACATGCTTCTTACTGGCGTTTAAACGCTAGTAAGGTCTTCCTCCAGGGTGTGATTTTTCTTCTGCTGTTTTTGATTCCGTTTTCAATTTTTATATTTATTTTGTGACTCCACATGATCATGAACCTAATAAAACATGAAAACCAAAAATAAAATTAGATAATTAAACATTGGGTTGCCTCCCAACAAGCGCTTCTTTAATGTCAATAGCTTGACAGTGGGCTCTCATGGAGCCTCACAGATGTGCAGAGTTCTGTTGAGATCTCCCAACACCAAACTTAGAGTTTGACTGTGGGGGCTTTGGTTGACTCTGCTTTGAGAGAAGCTTTTTCTGCTTCCTCTCCATGGATGCAGAGAGAGATCTTTGAGTTGTAAACACAAGGTTGTCCTTATTTAATTGAAAGATCAATTCTCCTCTATCCACATCAATCACAGCTCTTGCTGTGGCTAGGAAAGATCTTCCTAGGATGATGGATTCATCCTCTTCCTTTCCAGTATCCAGGACTATGAAATTAGCAGGGATGTAAAGGCCTTCAACCTTTACTAACACGTCCTCTACTTGTCCATAAGCCTGTTTTCTTGAATTGTCTGCCATCTCTAATGAGATTTTAGCAGCTTGTACCCCATAGATTCCCAGTTTCTCTATTACGAGAGGGGCATGAGATTTATCCCTGAACCAAGGTCACACAGAGCCTTAAAGATCATGGTGCCTATAGTACAAGGTATTATGAACTTTCCAGGATCCTGTCTCTTCTGAGGCAATGTCAGTTGATCCAGATCACTTAGTTCATTGGTGAACAAGGGAGGTTTATCTTCCCAAGTTTCAATGCTAAATAATTTGGCATTCAGCTTCATGATTGCACCAAGGAACTTGGCAGCTTGCTCTTCAGTAACATCCTCATTCTCTTCAGAAGAGGAATACTCATCAGAGCTCATGAATGGCATAAGGAGGTTCAATGAAATCTCTATGGTCTCTAGATGAGTCTCAGAGTCCTTTGGTTCCTCAGAGGGAAGCTCCTTATTGATCACTGGACGTCCCAGGAGGTCTTCCTCCTACTTTTGAGGAGGAAAGAACTTGGCTAAGAAAGTCGTGACCAGCTTATCCTAAGAGTTCAGGCTATCTCTGGGTTGAGAGTCCAACTACACTCTAGCTCTGTCTCTTACAGCAAAAGGGAAAAGCATGAGCCTGTAGACTTCAGGATTTACTCCATTAGTCTTAACAGTATCACAGATCTGCAAGAATTCAGTTAAGAACTGAAAGGGATCTTCAGATGGAAGTCCATGAAACTTGCAGTTCTGCTGCATCAGAGAAACTAGCTGAGGTTTCAGCTCAAAGTTGTTTGCTCCAATGGTAGGGATGGAGATGCTTCTTCCATGTAAATTAAAATTAGGTGCAGTAAAGTCACCAAGCATTCTCCTTACATTGTTGTTGGGTTCGGCTGCCATCTCCTTTACTTGTTCGAAATTTTCATTAAGGTTGTCTCTGGATTGTTGTAATTTAGCTTCTCTTAGTTTCCTCTTCAGAGTCCTTTCAGGTTCTGGATCAGCTTCAACAAGAATGCCTTTTTCTTTGTCCCTGCTCATAAGAAAGAGAAGAGAAAAAGAAAAGAAGAGGAATCCTCTATGTCACAGTAAAGAGGTTCCTTATTGTTAGTAGAAGAAGAAAAAGAAGAAAAAATTCGAACACAGATAGAAAAGGGGGTTCGAATTTGGTGAGTGATGTGAGGGAGAGATGTTAGTAGATGAATAAACAAATAGAAGAAGATGAGAGAGGGAGAGGATTTTCGAAAATAATTTTTGAAAAGGAGTTAGTAATTTTCGAAAAATAATTTTTGAAAATGGTTAGTAATTTTTTTGAAAAGTTTAAAATCAAAAGTTAAAATAATTAATTAATTAAAAAGAATTTTTGAAAAAGAGGGAGATATTTTCGAAAATTAGAGAGAGAGGGGGTTAGTTAGGTGGTTTTGAAAAAGATAAGAAACAAACAAAAAGTTAGTTAGTTAGTTGAAACAAATTTTGAAAATCAATTTTAAAAAGATAAGAAGATAAGAAGTTAGAAAGGATATTTTGAAATCAAATTTTGAAAAAGATAAGATAAGAAGATATTTTTGAAAATATATGATTGAAATTAGTTTTGAAAAAGATTTGATTTTTTTTAAAATCACAATTAATGACTTGATTCACAAGAAATCACAAGATATGATTCTAGAACTTAAAGTTTGAATCTTTCTTAACAAGTAAGTAACAAACTTGAAATTTTTGAATCAAAACATTAATTGTTATTGTTATTTTCGAAAATATGATGTAAAAATAAGAAAAAGATTTTTGAAAAATATTTTTGAAATTTTCGAAAA
The DNA here is from genome assembly GCF_000816755.2 of Arachis ipaensis. Lineage (NCBI taxonomy): Eukaryota > Viridiplantae > Streptophyta > Magnoliopsida > Fabales > Fabaceae > Arachis > Arachis ipaensis. Next base: position 88,040,932 of record NC_029788.2, on the reverse strand, counting down.
TAACTAAAAAAAAATGAAAAAGTTTTGATTTTTGAAAAAGATTTTGAAAAAGATAAGAATTTTAAATTGAAAATTTGATTTGACTCATAAAAACAACTAGATTTTAAAAATTTTTGAAAAAGTCAACTCAAATTTTCGAATTTATGAGAGAAAAGAGGGAAAGATATTTTTTTGATTTTTGAATTTTTATGATGAGAGAGAAAAACAAGAAAAATGATGCAATGCATGAAAGTTATGGATCAAAACAATGAATGCATGAATGTCAAGATGAACACCAAGAACACTATGAAGATCATGATGAACATCAAGAACACATTTTTTGAAAAAAAAATTTTAATGCAAAGAAAACATGCAAGACACCAAACTTAGAATTCTTTAATGCTTAGACATAAAGAATTCAGGAATGCATATGAAAAACAAGAAAAGACACAGAATAGAAAAACAGTAGTACTTTGCATTAATCTTTGAGGAACAGCAGAGCTCCACACCTTAATCTATGGAGTGTAGAAACTCTACCGTTGAAAATACATAAGTAAAAGTTCCAGGCATGGCCGAGATGGCCAGCCCCCTAAACGTGATCACAGGATCAGAATACAATCCAGGATGTCTAATACAATAGTAAAAGGTCCTATTTATAATAAACTAGCTACTAGGGTTTACAAAAGTAAGTAATTGATGCATAAATCCACTTCCGGGGCCCACTTGGTGTGTGCTTGGGCTGAGCTTGAATGTTGCACGTGTAGAGGTCCTTCTTGGAGTTGAACGCCAGGTTGTAACATATTTCTGGCGTTCAACTCTGGTATGTGACTTGTTTCTGGTGTTTAACTCCAGACAGCAGCATAGAACTGGCGTTCAACGCCCTTTTACGTCGTCTAAACTCGGCCAAAGTATGGACTATTATACATTTCTGGAAAGCCCTGGATGTCTAGTTTCCAACGCAATTAGAAGCGTGCCATTTTGAGTTCTGTAGCTCCAGAAAATCCACTTTGAGTACAGGGAGGTCAGAATCCAACAGCATCAGCAGTCCTTCTTCAACCTCTAAATCTGATTTTTGCTCAAGTCCCTCAATTTCAGCCAGAAAATACCTGAAATCACAGAAAAACACACAAACTCATAGTAAAGTCCAGAAATGTGAATTTAACATAAAAACTAATGAAAACATCCCTAAAAGTAACTAGATTCTACTAAAAACATACTAAAAACAATGCCAAAAAGCGTATAAATTATCCGCTCATCAACCACCTACTCCCATCCACTTCAAAGTTGAATTTCCCACCCAAAACCCAACCTATGGCCGAACCCTACCCATCCCCACTCCTATAAATATCCCTCTTCATAACCCTTCATACACACACCTCTTATACACTCATAAAACCCACAAGACTGAGCCCTCTTTCTCCCTCTACCTTCTTCTATTTTCTTCTTCTTCTACTCCATTCTTCTCTTTTCTTTATTTTTTTCTCGAGGACGAGCAAAGTTTTAAGTTTGGTGTTGGAAAAGCATAGATTTTTTCTTTCCATTACCATTCGTGGCACCCAAGGTTGGAGACTCCTCTAGAAAGAGGAAAGGAACGACAGTAGCCACTCCCTCTGAATCTTGGAAGATGGAGAGATTCATCACCAACATCAAGAACACATTTTTTGAAAAAAAAATTTTAATGCAAAGAAAACATGCAAGACACCAAACTTAGAATTCTTTAATGCTTAGACATAAAGAATTCAGGAATGCATATGAAAAACAAGAAAAGACACAAAACATGCAAATGCAAAGATCAAACAAGAAGACTTACCAAGAACAACTTGAAGATCATGAAGAAAACTATGAATGCATGAGAATTTTCGAAAAATGCAAGATGAGTATGCAATTGACACCAAACTTATAACATGACTCAAGACTCAAACAAGAAACACAAAAAATATTTTTTTGAATTTTTTTTTTTGATTTTCTAAATTTTTTTGGAATTTTTTTTCGAAAATTGATTTGAAAAATAAAAAAAAAGGATTTCAAAATCTTTAATACGAATTCCAGGAATCTTTTACTCTTTAGTCTAAAGCTCCAATCTGAGGGTTAGACATGGCTTAATAGCCAGTCAATCTTTAGAATGGATTTACATCCATTGAGGTGATTAGTTAAAGACCAAACCCAAAGGAGTTTGGGTATGGCTTTTCAGCCAGATAGGATTCAACATGTTACCATGAAACTCTAGAATTCATTCTTCAAAGTTTTGAAGCCATATAATAATTTATTTTTGAAAACATTATTTTTATTATTTTTTTCGAAAACAAAAGAAAATTTTTTTGAAAGATTTTTGAAAAATTTTTTTTTGAAAATAAAACAAAAAGAAAATTACCTAATCTGAGCAACAAGATGAACCGTCAGTTGTTCAAACTCGAACAATCCCCGGCAATGGCGCCAAAAACTTGGTATGCGAAATTGTTACTCAGGTTGTGAATTATTGTTCGAAATTGATTCCCTGGCGATGGCACCAAAAACGGATGCACAGAACCATGGTCTGAACATATCTTCACAACTTCGCATAACTAACCAGCAAGTGCACTGGGTCGTCCAAGTAATACCTTACATGAGTAAGGGTCGATCCCACGGAGATTGTTGGTATGAAGCAAGCTATGGTCACCTTGTAAATCTCAGTCAGGCAGATATAAAATAGTAATGGGATTTTCGAAAATAATACTAAAATAAGGATAGAAATACTTATGTAATTCATTGGGTAGAATTTCAGATAAGCGTGTAGAGATGCTTTCGTTCCTCTGAACCTCTGCTTTCCTGCTATCTTCATCCAATCAATCTTACTCATTTCTATGGCTAGCTTTATGTAAGGATGTCACCGGTGCCAATGGCTACTTTCGATCTCTCTCGGGAAAATGATCCAAATGTTCTGTCACAGCACGGCTAATCGTCTGGAGGCATCACCTTTGTCGTTGGTTGCATCCTATTCCTCCCTGTGAAAATGGTCCGATGCGCTGTCACTGCATGGCTAATCATCTGGAGGTTCTCGATCATACTGGAATAGGATTTACTATCCTTTTGCGTCTGTCACTACGCCCAACACTCGCGAGTTTGAAGCTCGTCACAGTCATTCAATCCCAGAATCCTACTCGGAATACCACGGACAAGGTTTAAACTTTCCGGATTCTCATGAATGCCGCCATCAATCTAGCTTATACCACGAAGATCCCAATATCTCGGACTCGGTCCCCTGTATTATTTTTTCTTCTCCTTTTTTTAGTTGTAATTTTCTTTTCTCTTATGTATTTTCTTAATTCTAGTGATAGGAGTAGTATAAATAACCCCTAGAAGTACTGAAAAAGGGGTTGGATTGGCAAGTAGTTTTAACTTTAGTTTATACTTCACTTCATCTTCTCCACCTCTTGTACTTTTCTCTAAGCTATGAGTAGCTAAATTCCCTCTCATTGGGAGAGGGAGCTCTGTTGTACTTGATGGATTAATGATAGTGAATTTCTTCTTCTCTTCATCTTCTCTTTGATTTGCTAGAATGAATTTCATTCTTCATGCTAATGTTCAATCATCTTGGGAAAGAGGTTGAATGCAAAATAGGTTTCATGGGAACCTTGGAAAAGGAAACATGAAACCATGCTTGAAATCCCTTCTCACAATTGAGTAGATATGAATTTTGGGATTGGATATGGTGACATATAATCCACCCATTATTTGGGTATATGAGGATGTGTGGTATAATCAGGGACCAAGCATATCTCTCTTCATGAGCAATTAGACCAAGGAATTGGCTTATTATCAAGATTTGAGAGATTGAATCACCAAGGATTGGAGTTCAATCAATCACAATTGCCAAGAGGTCAATGAGTTGCATGATTGAAAATAAGATGATCTAGATTTAATCCAAAGAGAACAATATCTCCTAATCCCAATGAATTTCTCCTATTCTTATCTTCCCTATTTATTATAGCTTTCTTTAAAATCCTGTTATTCCCCATTTCCATTTACAATTCAGTCATTTATGTTTTAGCACTTTACATTCTTGCCATTTACTTTTTTACACTCTATTACTTTTCTTTATTTTTAAGTCATTTACATTTCTGTTCATTTAGAATTCTGCAATTACAATCTATATTGCTCAACTTGACTAATTCACCCATTGATTAAAATTGCTCAAATCTACCAATCTCTATGGATTCGACCCCACTCCTAGTGGGTTATTACTTGACGATATTTTGTTGCGCTTGCCAAAGAATGGATTCATTTTACATGGGGAGTGAATTCCGGTCATCATAGAGTTAATTCAGAAAGGCAAAGCAACTCCAATCCTCAACTATATCCTTAAAGTATTAGCACCCTATTATAATAATCCTAAATTCTGTAATCCTGCAACCTCTTGATCTGCCTGACTAAGACCTGCAAGATAACCATAGCTTGCTTCAAAGCACAATCCTCATGGGATCGACCCTGACTCGCTCAGGTATTACTTAGACAACCCAGTCCACTTGCTGGTACAACAATACGAAGGTGTGGGGATTCGTGCTACCAAGTTTTTGGCGTCGTTGCCAAGGATTGTTGAGTTTGGACAAATTGATGGATTGTCTTGCTCCCTAGATCAGGTAATTTTTATTTATTTGAGTCTTTTAATTTTTGTTTTCTTCTTCTTCAATTTTCGAAAAAAATCAAAAACCTTTTCAAAAAAATATTTTATTTTCTTTGTTTAATCTTTGTTCTTGGTTTGAGTCTTACATATTCCTATTTTTCAATTACAAAAATTTTAAAACTTTACCAAAAACCTTTATCTTTTTTGTCACCTTCTTCTTTTATTTTTCTTTAATTTTTGAAAATTTCTTTGTGGTTTTCTAAAAATTTTAAGTTTGGTGTCCTTTTTATGTTCTTGTGTTCTTTAAAGTTCTTGAGTCTTGTTCTTTGTGTTCTTGTTAGTCTTCAAAGTGTTCTTGAGTCTTTTCTGTGTTTTGATCTTGAAATTTTTAAGTTTGGTGTTCCTTTGTGTTTTCCTCCAAAAATTTTCGAAAATAAGGTGCACTAAATCTAAAAATTTTAAGTCTTGAGTCTTTTACTTATTTTTCTCTTTCTTCATTAAATTCAAAAATAAAAATAGTATCTTTTCTATTTTTATTTTTACTTAATTTTCGAAATTTTTAAATAAAAATTCAGATTTCAATTTAAAATTTTTATCTTATCTTATCTTAGTTTTCAAGTTTTCAAAAAATCAAATCTTTTCAAAATTAAAAAACTTATCTTCTTCAAAATCTTATCTTTTTTCAAATTTCAAAATTTCAAAAATCTTATCTTTTTCAAAATCAAAATTCAAATCTTATCTTTTTAAAATCCTTTTCAAATCTTTTTAAATTTCTTATCTTATCTTTTTCTAATTTCAAATTTTAATTTCAAATCTTTTCTTATCTTATCTCTTATCTTATTTTAGATTCAAATCTTTTCTTAACCACTCATCTTCTCTCTCCTCTTTTTCAAAATTTCCTAACTAACTCTCATCTCTTCTTAATTTTTGAAAACTCCTTCCTATTTCTCTCTTCTCTTTTTCGAAAATACACTAACCAAATTTCAATTTTTTTTAAATTAATTAACTTAATTTTTGAAAATTAATTAATAAATAAAATAAAAACAAAAATATTTTAATTCTTATTTATCTTTTTTATTTATACATCTTCTTCTATTTGCTTCTATTAATTCGAATTACTCCCCCTCTCTTGTCTTCCATCTTCACTTTTCTCTCTTCTTCTTCTCTCTTCACATCTAATTGGAAGCTTGACGATCGTGATTTCTGCCAGTAAAGAATGTCATAAAAACAGTCGCGTTGTAGATATAGTCTCTAAACCGACAAAAATCCCTTTCGTACAAACGTTTTGGGTGTCACAAGTAACAAACCCCTTAAAAATTGTTAACCGTGTATTCAAACCTCGGGTCGTCTTCTCAAGGAAATGCGAGGAAGTATGTTCTTATTATTGGTTATAAAGGTTGTAATCGGGGTTTAGAAGGTGAGAAGCAAGTAATTTAAATGACGAGTGAATTAAATGGCAATTAAAAATAAATAATAACTGTAAAACAACTTTTGGCAAGATAAGGGAAATTAGAAGTCCAACTTAGTTATCCCTCTCAACAATAATGAAAGTTGCATCTTAATTCCACTTAGTTAACCTATGAAGCAAAGGTAAGTCAAGGGACTAATTAGTTTGACCTTCGAATCCTATTTATTTCCTAGGAAAAAGTTGGGATTATTGAAGTTCAGATCAATTAGCAAGATAACGATTATCAATTATGCTGAGTTCGATAATGTTGAGTCACTGATTTCTTAACCAAGACCAAAAGGGGAAAAAGTAAATTGCTGAAATAATAAAAGTGTCCTTAGATGGGAAGCAATGGCAACATAAATCAAAGAGAACAATCATAAACTGAAAAATACCTTAAATATCATTAATTCAAATAGAAATCTGTAACATGGAATAATTCATAATTTAAATTATAATAATCAATTCAAATATTGGAATCAAATAAATAAAAGTAAAATTGAAATAAAAGAACATTAAAACCTAGATCCAGAGTTACTCCCAAAACAAGAAGAAGTCCTAAATCCTAAGAGAGAGAGAGAGAATCTCTCTCTAAACTAAATCTAAATCATGAAAAATAGAAATTGGCGAGCTCTCTTTTTGAATGGATGCATTCCTCCACTTTATAACCTCTAATCTATGCTTTCTGTACTTGGATCTGGGCCAAAAAGGGCTTCAGAAATTGCTGGGCGCGTATTCTGTAAATTATGATACGTGGCCTCTGTCACGCGTCCGCGTGGGTCACGCAGTCGCGTCATCTGAAGCTTTTCCTTTCCACGCGGTCGCGTCAGTCACGCGTCCGCATCATGGGTGTTCTACTCAAGGCGCGTGGTCGCGTCAGTCATGCGGCCGCATCGCTGCTTCTTTGCTTCTGGCACGCGATCGCGTCGTCCATGCGATCGCGTGGATACCAGTTTCCTTAAAGCTCTGTTTTGCCTTCTCCTTCCATTTTTGTATGTTTCTTTTTTTCATCCTTTAAGTCATTCAGCCTTAGGAAACCTGAAGCTACTCAACACACTAATCATGGCAACGAATGGAAATAAAGGTAATTAAAATAATTAATTTTTTTAAAGCTTAGGAAACATGTTTTTCACAATATGACATAATAAGGAAGGGAAAGTAAAACCATGCAATTAATGTGAATAAGTAGGTGAAGAGTTGAATAAATCACTCTAATTAAGCACAAAAGAACTCATGAAATATGGGTTTATCAAAGCTCTTTGGTCCAAGTAGCACAAAAAGCTTTCTTCTTTTCTTTCTTTTCCTTTCTTATTGATGACCAGGAATAGGGATAAAGAACCCCTCTTGACTCTTGATCTTGAACCTGAGAAGACTCTAAGGAGGTGTCTACATCAAGCTAGAGCATAACACTCCGGAAGAGACCTTTCAGAAAATTTTGAATAAGAAAGGGAAGACATGGCCGAACCTCAAGAGGATGCCAAAATGGTTCTTGGTGACTTCACCATACCTACCTCTGACTTTTATGGCAGAAGTATCTCTGTCCCTGCCATTGGAGCTAACAATTTTGATCTTAAGCCTCAGTTAGTCTCTCTTCTGCAGCAGAACTGCAAGTTTCATGGACTTCCAATGAAAAATCCACATCAGTTTTTAGTTGAGTTCTTACAGATCTGTAATATTGTAAAGACTAATGGAGTAGATCCTGAAGTCTACAAGCTGATGCTCTTTCCCTTTGTTGTAAGAAATAGAGCTAAGCTATGGTTGGATGCCCAACCAAAAGAGAGCTTAGACTCTTGGAAAAAGTTGGCAAATACTTTTCTGGCTAAATTCTTCCCCTTCAAAGGATGAGCAAGATTAGAGTGGAAGTTTAAACCTTTAGACAAAGAGAAGGTGAATCCCTCTATGAAGCTTGGAAAAGATACAAGCAATTGATCAGGAGATATCCTCCTGACATGCTCTCAAAATGGTCTATCATAGGCGTGTTCTATGATGGTCTGTCTGAGATGTCCAAAATTTCATTGGACAGCTCTGTAGGTGGATCACTCCACTTGAAGAAAACACCTGCAGAAGCTAGAGAACTCATTGAAATGGTTGCAAATAACTAATTCATGTACACTTCTGAAAGGAATCCTATAAACCATGGGACTTCTCAAAAGAAAGGAGTTCATGAAGTTGAAACTCTGAACGCCATATTGGCTCAGAATAAGATCTTGACTCAGCAAGTCAATATGATCTCCCAGCATCTGACTAGAATGCAAATTGCAGCTGGCAATACTCAGGAAGCTTCTTCTGAAATAGAAGTTTATGATCCTGATCAACCCACCATGGAGGAGGGGAATTACATGGGAGAACCATATGGAAACACCTACAATTCTTCATGGAGGAACCATCCTAACCTCTCATGGAAGGATCAACAGAAACCTCAGCAAGGTTTCAACAACAATCAAGGTGGAAGTAACCAAAATAGGTTCAATAACAGACCACCATTCCCATCTTCTCAAGGGAATATAAAAACCGCTAAGCAGAGCCTCTCTGACTTAGTCACTCTGGTTTCCAGCCTCTCTAAGACCACTCATACTTTCATTAATGAAATAAGGTCCTCCATTAGAAACTTGGAGGTGCAAGTTAGTCAACTGAGCAAGAGGATCCCTGAGATTTCTCCTAAAACTCTTTCTAGTAATACTGAGGTAAATCCTAGAGAATAGTGCAAGGCCATAACCATGGAAGTAGAGGCTGAATCAGAGAAGAATGGGGTGGCGTTGAACGCCAGTGAATGACATATCACTGGGCGTTCAACGCCCAATCTAGCAGCAAGCCTGGCGCTGAACGCCAGTGAGGAACCCCTTACGAGGCGTTCAACGCCCATCCTAGCCACAGAGCTGTCATTGAACGCCAGCTAGGGAACACTGGCTGGGCGTTCAACGCCCAAACACCCAGGCTTTCTGGCATTGAACGCTAGTGAGAAACCCCTCACCGGTGTTCAACGCTCAACCATGCAGCCAATCTGGCACTAAACGCCAGCACAGACATCCCTGCTGAGCGTTCAACGCCCAAAAGCATAGAGGGACTGGCGTTTAATTCCAGTGAGGGTAGATAGCAAGGGCGTTCAATGCCCAAAGAGCTCATAGATCTGGCGTTAAATGCTAGTCAAAGTCCCACTCAAGTCCCCTCTATCTCAGAACCAAAGGGAACCATAAAGACCATTGAGGTTCCTTTGAATGCACTTCTGTAGTGTATGAGTTCTGATGACTACCCATCCTCGGATGAGGATGAAGACACTAGGTGTTCCGGGTGTTACCTGAAACTATAGGTCGATCTCGTTCGAGATCTGCGGTGGTGGCCGGAGCGGTCGTGTCCGACTTGTTGGCCTAGGTAGTGCGGCTGAGCTGTGTTCACCGGAGGGTGGTGGTACCTGCAAGGGACTCCGATGCCCAATTTAGCATAGGCTTTAAGCAGGTATTTTGTAGAATCAGAGTATGAGTTATACCTAGGTGCTCCAGTGTATTTATAGTAGTGTAGACTGACCTTTCTCGATAAGATAAGTTAGTTATCTTATCTTATCTTTAAGTGAAGTCTCCTTATCTCTTAGGGGAACCGCCTTTATCTTTCTAGGCTTTAGCTGCCTTTAGATTGGGATGTGTCCCTTCGCTTGGGCCTGTTTGGGCTTCTTATGTCGATTTGGCCGACCTCTTTACAGTAGAGGTCGGGGGACCTGACCTGAAGAGGTCGGCTGCTTTGTTTTCGATCAGCCCGGGTCAGATAGCTCGACCCAGGGTATGAACAGTGCTCCTGCTTGAGCTCGACTTTTCTCCTAGAATCATGTCCTTTATACTTCGATCCTTTCGAGGAAATCGGGCTCGAGCATTTCGCCTTGCGTCGATCTCCAGTATGACTCCTGGTAGCTTTATCCTTTAAAATGCGAAGCGTTTCCTTCCCTTATTTGTAGCGCGTATTTTTGTTTCCTTGGAAATGTGCAAGGGTTTAATGCTTATTAACTCCTCTTGTCGTTCCCTCTTTACCTCTTTAGCTTTTTACCTTTTTACCCTTTGCTTTCATCGTTTCAGTTGAGGTGCTTCATCCCCTCTGCCTGCTTCATAGTTTTCTCTGTCTTCTTCGGCTCGAGAGTGTTCGATCATTGCCCCCTTTTTCCTTTGTTTCCTCTTTCCTTATAGGTTGGTATCTCTTCCTCTATATTTTCATTTCGATAATTTGTCTTGGTATTGCATGTATGTGAAAACTTTGGTCAAATCCACTTTAAAAAGGCTTGATCCTAAATGTTACATTTTTTTTTATTAATGCTGCGATCAGTGACGGACCCAGAAAATTTTAAGAGTGGGGGCAAAAATATATACACTAAAATAAATTTTGATAAACATTATTATTTATTTATATTATATATAATGAGAATGTGGGAAAATAAAAAATATATTCTAAATTAGTAAATTAATCAATTTATTTTAAAATTTTATATGCAACACAGGTACATATAATAGAGCAAAAGCTAAAAAATAAGTAATAAAGATGAATAAATTGAGAATAAAATAAAATATATAAAGTTATGAATAGAATAAAATATTAGATTAATACCTAAACTATAATTGTTTGAATTAAAATTTGCAATTGAAAATATCAAAAAGAGAAATAATGAAATTGGAAGATACATAGAGTCATAGAAAGTTATATAAAAAAAAAACATAGAGAATTTAAAATTTACCTTTTGATGAACAGAAGATAACTATTAGACAAGGAATAGAAAAAGAATGTTAAAAATATAAAAATAAAAAAAATATTTAAGAGAATAAAAAAGTAACAGCACAAAAACTAATTTAATTAGGTTAAATAATAGAGAAATAAAAAGATAAATTTGGGACTTTAGCCAATTAAATTTAATTTATTTGTAATAGAATCATTTAAAATTTGAAGTAAAAACACATTATATATAACCATTTTTTTTTTAAAAAAAAAATGAAAACCCAATGGGGGCAAGTGCCCCCTCTTGGTTCTTACTAGGTCCGTGCCTGGCTGCGATTCCCTTTACTTGCCCCTAATTCATTGCTTGCTGTAGCGCTTTGTCTTCGCATTTTCGCACCTCCAAGCCTTCTATTTTCCTTGCCTCGAAGTGACTGTTTGGTGTGGATTACATCGTTCTTCACTGCTATTATCTTCTCCTCTACAGGTTAGTGTTTCATTTCTTTTCTCTTTTTACTTTCGACAACTATGCATGCTTTTGATGTAAGGTTTTGACTTTGTCTTCGAAAAACTTTGATTCTTCTACGAAAAGATTGTGCCTTTTTGTGTCTTGATCCATGACTTGTGATTTTTCCTTGTCGCTCGTTTTTTAGAAGAATGTGTGCCTTCTGGTGATCTTGCTTAGGGTTTTCGTTGCTGTTCTTGTTTCTTTTCACCGTTGTCTGGCTTCTTTTTGTTCTGGTTTAACAATCTTTTGATGATAAACTTGTTAGTAGGAAAGGTTGTAACTTTGATATTTTTGTTGGTGATGATGACTATAGAAGGATTGTGTTTTCTTTGTTGTGAGATATTTAGGGCATAGATCGTCTTCTTTCCTGGTTCTTACCTTGTTACTGCCTCCAAAGGGTGTCCCTGGGTTTTAGTGTGAATCCTGGGCTTCTCTTTTACTGCCGTATCAGACTCTTGATGTTCATATGTTTTTGTCTGAGTTACTTTCTAATTTGCCCGAGTTTTTTGGTAGTAACCCATTTTCCTTTTTCTTACTGTAGGAATAGTTGTCCCATGTCTCTTCACAAAAACATTGTTGAGATGTCTACCAAGATCCCGGAAGGCATGTCTGACTGGCTGGATTCTATTGTTTTGATGTGTGTTACTGTTGCTGACCCTGAGTACTGCGTGCGACTTAGAAGGCACCATAGAATTTATAGTGATAGGGATCAGGAGAAAAATTATGAGTTAGTGTCACCTGACCCTGAGGAGAGGGTTAGTTTTCCTCCTTTGATTCCAGAAGAACGTCCCTTTTTTCTACGCTTATGACTATTTCTTTAGTCAATTGAATATTACCATTCCTTTTACCCCTTTTGAGACCGAGTTGCTGTGGTCCTACAATGTAGCTCCTTCCCAGCTCCACCCGAACTCTTGGGGCTTCATAAAAATCTTCCAATTGCTGTGTCAAGAACTAGATATCCGACCTACCCAAACTCTCTTTCTTTACCTTTTTGTTTTGACGAAGCTTGGGGTAGCGAAGAAGAAAAAGCCTCCTGGGTTTCTTTCTGAGCTACTCAAGGAAAGAGAGTTTTCTCTATGTATGATGAGTCCTTTAGGGTTTTTAAGAACTATTATTTCAAGGTCCGGGCTACTGATGAGCGGATAATTTATACGCTTTTTGGCATTGTTTTTACATAGTTTTTAGTATGATTTAGTTAGTTTTTAGTATATTTTTATTAGTTTTTTAATAAAAATCACATTTCTGAACTTTACTATGAGTTTGTGTGTTTTTCTGTGATTTTAGGTATTTTCTGGCTGAAATTGAGGGACTTGAGCAAAAATCAGATTCAGAGGTTGAAGAAGGACTGCAGATGCTGTTGGATTCTGACCTCCCTGCACTCAAAGTGGATTTTCTGGAGCTACAAAACTCCAAATGGCGCGATCCCAAGTGCGTTGGAAAGTAGACATCTAGGGATTTCCAGCAATATATAATAGTCCATACTTTGATTAATGATAGACAATGTAAACTGGCGTTGAACGCCAGTTCCATGCTGCATTCTGGAGTCAAACGCCAGAAACACGTTACAAAGTGGAGTTAAATGCCAGAAACAGGTTACAAACTGGCGTTCAACTCCAAGAAAGACCTCTACACGTGTAAAGCTCAATGCTCAGCCCAAGCACACACCAAGTGGGCCCCAGAAGTAGATTTCTGCATCATTTACTCATTTCTGTAAACCCTAGTAACTAGTTTAGTATAAATAGGACTTTTTACTATTGTATTTACATCTTTGGATATCTTTGGATTATCTTTTGATCCCTTGATCACGTTTGGGGGCTGGCCATTCGGCCATGCCTGAACCTTCATCACTTATATATTTTCAACGGTAGAGTTTCTACACACCATAGATTAAGGTGTGGAGCTCTGCTGTTCTTCATGGATTAATGCAAAGTACTACTATTTTTCTATTCAATACAAACTTATTCTGCTTCTAAGATATTCATTCGCACTTCAATGTGAATGTGATGATCGTGACAATCATCATCATTCCCAACTTATGAATGCGTGTCTGACAACCACTTCCGTTCTACCTTAGATTGAATGGGTATCTCTTGGATATCTAATACAGGGGACCTAGTCCGAGATATTAGAATCTTCGTGGTATAAGTTAGAACCCATGGATGGCCATTCCTGAGATTCGGAAAGTCTAAACCTTGTCTGTGGTATTTCGAGTAGGATCTGGGAAGGGATGGCTGTGACGAGCTTCAAACTCGCGAGTGCTGGGCGTAGTGACAGACGCAAAGGGATCAATGGATCCTATTCCAGTATGATCGAGAACCGACAGATAAATAGTCGTGCTGTGACAGAGCATCTTGGACCATTTTCACTGAGAGGACAGGAAGTAGCCATTGACAACGGTGATGCCCAACATACAGCTTGCTATGGAAAGGAGTAGGAATGATTGGATGAAGACAGCAGGAAAGCAGAGGGTCAGGAGGAACGAAAGCATCTCCATACGCTTATCTAAAATTCTCACCAATGAATTACATAAGTATCTCTATCCTAGTTTATATTTCAATTATGTTTTAATTATCAAATCTCTATAACCAATTGAATCCGCCTGACTGAGATTTACAAGGTGACCATAGCTTGCTTCAGGCCGACAATCTCCGTGGGATCGACCCTTACTCACGTAAGGTTTATTACTTGGACGACCCAGTGCACTTGCTGGTTAGTTGTGCGAGGTTGTGATAAAGAGTTGAGATTACAATTGTGCGTACCAAGTTGTTGGCGCCATTGATGATCACAATTTCGTGCACCAAGTTTTTGGCGCCGTTGCCGGGGATTGTTCGAGTTTGGACAACTGACGGTTCATCTTGTTGCTCAGATTAGGTAATTTTATTTTAATTTTAAGATTTTTATTTCTTATTTTCGAAAAAAAATTACAAAAAAAAATTTCTTCTTTTTCGTTTTTTCCAATTAATTTTTGAAAAATAAATAAAATAAATAAAATCATAAAACCAAAAATATTTTGTGTTTCTTGTTTGAGTCTAGAGTCAAGTTTTAAGTTTGGTGTCAATTGCATCTTTTTAATTTTCTGAAAATTATTTTCGAAAATTTCATGCATTGCATTCTTCATGATCTTCAAGTCGTTCTTGGCCAGTCTTCTTGTTTGATCTTCATATTTTCTTGTTTTGTGTCTTTTCTTATTTTTCATTTGCATTCTTGAATCATTAATGTCTAAAGAAAAAATTTTTTCTAAGTTTGGTGTCTTGCATGTTTTCTTTTCTTGAAAATTTTTTAAAAATAAGTTCTTGATGTTCATCTTGACATTCAAAGTATTCTTGGTGTTCATCTTGACATTCATAGTGTTCTTGCATGCATCACATATTTTGATCCAAAATTTTCATGCATTGAGTCTTTTTGATGTTTTTCTCTTTCATCATTAAAAATTCAAAAAATCAAAAAAGTATCTTTCCCTTTTTCACTCATAAAATTCAAAAATTTGAGTTGACTTTTTCAAAAATTTTTAAAATCAAGTTGTTTCTTATGAGTCAAATCAAATTTTCAATTTAAAAATTCTATCTTTTTTAAATCTTTTTCAAAAATCAAATATTTTTCAATTTTCTTTCATAATTTTCGAAAATTTCAAAATGATTTTCAAAAAAAAAAATCTTTTTCTTACTTCTATTTCATATTTTCAAAAATCTCACTAACAATTAATGTGACTGATTCAAAAATTTTAAGTTGTTACTTGCCTAGTAAGAAAGGTCCAATCTTTAAACTCTAGAATCATATCTTTTTAGTTTCTTGTTAGTCAAGTAATCAACTTTAATTTTCAAAATCAGATCTTTTTAAATCTCTTTTTCAAATCTTTTTCAAAATAAGTTTCAATCACATCTTTTTCAAAATTAAAATTCAAATCCTTTCCAACTAATCCTATCTTTTTGTTTCAATCATATCTTTTTCAAAACTACCTAACTAACTCTCTCTCTAATTTTTGAAAATCCCCTTCCCTCTTTTTCAAAATTTCCTTTTAATTTTAATTTGATTTAATTTTATTTTTTTAAATTTTCGAATTTTTATTTTAAATTTAAATTAAAAACAAAAATACTTTTATTTTAATTTGTCTAATTTTCAAAAATTCTTCTCCATCATCTCCTTCTAATTATTTATTTATTTACTAGCACTCCTCTTCATCCAAGAATTCGAACCTATTCCTCACGCTTGTGTTTGGATTCTCCTTCTTCTATTCATATCTTCTTCTACTCACATAAAGGAATCTCTATACTGTGACATAGAGGATTCTATATTTT
The DNA here is from genome assembly GCF_000816755.2 of Arachis ipaensis. Lineage (NCBI taxonomy): Eukaryota > Viridiplantae > Streptophyta > Magnoliopsida > Fabales > Fabaceae > Arachis > Arachis ipaensis. The sequence goes on along the minus strand of NC_029788.2, from coordinate 88,025,417 downwards.
CTTTTCTGTTTTCTTCTTTTTCATATGAGCAGGAACAAGGATAAGAACAATCTTGTTGAAGCTGATCCTGAACCTGAAAGGACTCTGAAGAGGAAGCTAAGGGAAGCCAAAGCACAACTCTCTAGAGAAAATCTGACAAATATTTTCGTAAAAGGAGACATGGCCGAAAATAATAACAATGCAAGAAAGATGCTTGGTGACTTTACTGCACCTAATTCCAATTTACATGGAAGAAGTATCTCAATTCCTGCCATTGGATCAAACAACTTTGAGCTTAAACCTCAATTAGTTTCTCTGATGCAACAGAACTGCAGGTTTCATGGACTTCCATCTGAAGATCCTTTTCAGTTCTTAACTGAATTCTTGCAGATCTGTGATACTGTTAAGACCAATGGGGCTGATCCCGAGGTCTACAGGCTTATGCTTTTCCCATTTGCTGTAAGAGACAGAGCTAGAATATGGTTGGACTCTCAACCTAAAGATAGCTTGAACTCTTGGGATAAGCTGGTCACGGCTTTCTTAGCCAAGTTCTTTCCTCCTCAAAAGCTTAGTAAGCATAGAGTGGATGTTCAAACCTTCAGACAAAAGGAAGGTGAATCCCTCTATGAAGCTTGGGAGAGATACAAGGAACTGACCAAAAAGTGTCCTTCTGACATGCTTTCAGAATGGACCATCCTGGATATATTCTATGATGGTCTGTTTGAGTTATCTAAAATGTCATTGGACCATTCTGCAGGTGGATCTATTCACCTAAAGAAAACACCTGCAGAAGCTCAAGAACTCATTGACATGGTTGCAAATAACCAGTTCATGTACACTTCTGAAAGGAATCCTGTGAGTAATGGGACGCCTATGAGGAAGGGTGTTCTTGAAATTGATACTCTGAATGCCATATTGGCTCAGAATAAAATATTAACTCAGCAAGTTAATATGATCTCTCAGAGTCTGAATGGATTGAAAGAATCATCCAACAGTACTAAAGAGGCATCTTCTGAAGAAGAAGCTTATGATCCTGAGAACCCTGCAATAGCAGAGGTGAATTACATGGGGGAACCCTATGGAAACACCTATAATCACTCATGGAGAAATCACCCAAATTTCTCATGGAAGGATCAACAAAAGCCTCAACAAGGCTTTAATAATGGTGGAAGAAACAGGTTTAGCAATAGCAAGCTTTTTCCATCATCCACTCAGCAAAAGACAGAGAGTTCTGAGCAGGATCCATCTAGCTTAGCAAACATAGTCTCTGATCTATCTAAGGCCACTCTAAATTTCATGAATTAAACAAGGTCCTCCATTAGAAATTTGGAGGCACAAGTGGGCCAGCTGAGTAAAAGAGTCACTAAAACCCCTCCTAGTACTCTCCCAAGCAATACAGAAGAGAATCAAAAAAGAGATTGCAAGACCATTGATTTAATCATCATGGCCGAACCTACAAAGGAGGGAGAGGACATGAATCCCAATGAGGAAGACCTCCTGGGACGTCCAGTGATCAACAAAGAGTTTCCCTCTGAGGAACCAAAGGAATCTGAGACTCGTCTAGAGACCATAGAGATTCCATTAAACCTCCTTCTGCCCTTCATGAGCTCTGATGAGTATTCTTCCTCTGAAGAGGATGAAGACATTACTAAAGAGCAAGTTGCCAAGTACCTTGGTGCAATCATGAAGCTAAATGCCAAATTATTTGGTAATGAAACTTAGAAAGATGAATCTCCCTTGATCATCAATGAACTGAGTGATCTGGATCAACTGACATTGCCTCAGAAGAAACAGGATCCTGGAAAGTTCTTAATACCTTGTACCATAGGCACCATGAACTTTGAGAAGGCTCTATGTGACCTTGGGTCAGGGATAAACCTCATGCCACTCCTGTAATAGAGAAACTGGGAATCTTTGAGGTGCAAGCTGCCAGAATCTCATTAGAGATGGCAGACAACTCAAGAAAACAGGCTTATGGATAGGTAGAGGACATGTTAGTAAAGGTTGAAGGCCTTTACATCCCTGCTGATTTCATAATCCTGGATACTAGGAAGGATGAGGATGAATCCATCATCCTTGGAAGACCCTTCCTAGCCACAGCAAGAGCTGTGATTGATGTGGACCTCTAAGTTTGGTGTTGAACCCCCACATTCAAACTCTAAGTTTGGTGTTGGGAGGTTCCAACCTTGCTCTGAACATCTGTGAGGCTCCATGAGAGCTCACTGTCAAGCTATTGACATTAAAGAAGCGCTTGTTGGGAGGCAACCCAATGTTATCTAATTATATTTATTTTCTATTGTTATTTTATGTTTTCTTTAGGTTGATGATCATGTGAAGTCACAAAAACTACTGAAAAATCAAAAACAATAAAAAATAGAATGAAAAATAGCACACCCTAGAGGAGAACAGTCTAGCATTTAAACGCCAGAAACAGGCACCAAGCTGGCGTTTAACGCCAGAAACAAGCATCTACCTGGCGTTAAACGCCAGAACAGAGCATGGAAGTGGCGTTTAACGCCAGAAACAGGCAGCAGTCTGGCGTTAAACGCCAGGATTGCATGTCTATAGGGCGTTTTACACGTCTAAAGGGTGCAGGGATGAAAAATCCTTGACACCTCAGGATCTGTGGACCCCACAGGATTCCCACATGATCTATGGATCTCACAAGATCCCCACCACTTTTTCTCTCCCCTTTACACCTTTTCATAACTCTCTTCCCCAAATACCCTTCACCAATCACTTCAATCACTCTTGCCCATCACCCCCTCACCACTCACATCCATCTTCTCTTCCCCATAAACCCCACCTATCTTCCAATTCAAAATATTTTCCCTCCCAAACCCAACCCTAATGGCCGAAACTTAACCCTCCCCCCTCCTATATAAACCCCTCATTCCTTCTTCATTTTCACACAACACAAACCTAACTTCTCACCTTGGCCGAAAACACCTCACCCTCCATCTCCTCCATTTTCTTCTTCTTCTACTACTTTCTTTCTTCTTTTTCTCGAGGACAAGCAAACATTTTAAGTTTGGTGTGGTAAAAGTATAGCTTTTTGTTTTTCCATAACCATTTATGGCATTTAAGACAAGAGAAACCTCTAGAAAGAGGAAAGGGAAGGCAATTGCTTCTACCTCTGAGTCATGGGAGATGGAGAGATTCATCTCAAAGGTCCATCAAGACTACTTCTATGAAGTTGTGGCCAAGAAGAAAGTGATCCCTGAGGTTCTGTTCATACCCTGGGTCAAGATGTTCGACCCGGGATGTTTAGCAACAAGCCGACCGACCTCTTCAGGTCAGACTATTCGACCTCTTCTCAAAGAGCTCGGCCAATGACCGACCTCTTCACAAAGAGCTCGGCCAAAACGCTACAGAGGCCCAATGAGGGCCCAAATAGAAGGAACACAGCCCAATCCAAAGGCGGCTCAAGCCTACAGAGAGAAGGGCGGTTCCGTTGAAGATAAGCTGACCTCGCCCAAAGATAAGATAAGATAAGATAAGATGACTAACTTATCTTATCTAAGAAGGTCACTTCTCACCATTATAAATATACTGGAGCACCCAGGTATAAATCATACTCTGATTCTACAATAAACCTGTTTAATACCCATGCTAACTTAAGCATCGGAGTCTCTTGCAGGTACCCCCCACCCTCCGGTGGCCAAGGATCAGCAGTGCAGCAAGTCGGATACAACAGCTCCGGCCGTCATCAGCCAGCCGGACACGTCATCTCCGACCAGTACAGAAGATCTCATCCGAGATCGACCTCCAGTTTTAGGTAATCATCGGAACATTGGCGCCGTTGCCGGGGAACCTGGAAGTCATCCCATCACCATGGCGGACGACCATGACAACAACCATGATTCAGATCTATAGAACAGAACGCCGCACAAGAACACAGATACTACACCAAAAGATACTCCTCAACCGAACAAAGACAAGAATTTGCCAAACGAGGAGGCCATGGAGGCACTTTAAGATCGCTTAAAATAACTCGAAAAAGAGGTGGAACATCAACAAGAAGCTGAGAGAGACCTACGAAGGGAAGTTAGGCGACGCCACGAGTTAAAGGACAAGCTCCTAAAACTCGAAGCAGATCTCAAGGCCAAAGCTACTCGATCCTCTCAGGAGGACAGCTCCCACAAAGATCAAGACCCATTCACCAAAGAGATCATGAAAGCTAAAGTCCCAAAGGACTTCAAAGCTCCCGACATGACTCCGTACGACGGCACATCGGATCCAAGCCATCATCTTAGCAATTTCAGAAGCAGGATGTATCTCACGGAGGCCTCAGATGCAATCCGTTATTCTCCATCCAGAAGGATAAAGCCGAACACGCTCCAAGCTTACTAGGGATCAAGCAAGGAGATCGGAAAAGTCTTCGCAACTACATCGAAAGATTGAACAAAGCGTGCCTGGACATACAAAGTCTGCTAACAAAGCAGATATCATGGGTCTCTCATCAATGGCCTACGAGGAGGACCTTTTAGCCACTCAATATCCAAGAAGCACCCAACATCTCTAAACGAGGTACATGAACAGGCAAAGAAACACATCAATATGGAGGAAAACTCTCGACTAGGAGAGAGCTCAGAAACCGAATTCTCCTAACCCACCACAGGACAAGGATAAAGAGTCCAAGAAAAAAGAAGATCAACCTGGGAAGCCTAGAAAATACCGCAATTACACCCCTCTTCGGGTGTCTTTTGTGGAGGTTTACCGAGAAATATGCAACACGGAGAAGATCCCACCACCTCGCCCAATCAAAAACAAAAGAGGTTGGGCAAGTTGAAGGTCCACCTCACACCAAAGAGGTCGGACGAGTTGAAGGTCCACCTCACAGCAAAGAGGTCAGACGAGTTAAAGGTCCACCTCACACCAAAGAGGTCGGACGAATGGAAGGTCCACCTCACATCAAAGAGGTCGGACAAGTTAAGGTCCACCTCACACCGAAGAGGTCGGGCGAGTTAAGGTCCACCTCACACCAAAGAGGTCGGACGAGTTAAAGGTCCACCTCACACCAAAGAGGTCGGACGAGTTGAAAATCCACCTCACACCAAAGAGGTCGGACGAGTTAAAGGTCCACCTTACACCAAAGAGGTCGGACGAGTGGAAGGTCCATCTCACAACAAAGAGGTCGGACGAGTTGAAGGTCCGCCTCACACCAAAGAGTTCGGACGAGTTGAAGGTCCACCTCACATCGAAGATGTCGGGCGAGTGGAAGGTCCACCTCACAACAAAGAGGTCGGACAAGTTGAAGGTCCACCTCACACCAAAGAGGTCGGACGAGTTAAACGTCCACCTCACACCAAAGAGGTCAGACGAGTTGAAAAGGACAACGGAGTGCGAACAAGCCTTCCGAGATTTCAAAATTCTTGGGGCAACCACCCATTCTTTCCAGACCACGGGAAAGTGAAGAACTCATATTATACCTCGCAGTAGGAAGTCGTGCAATAGCCTCAGCACTAGTCGGAGAAGACGAAAGTGAGCAACAACCCGTCTACTTCATCAGCAAAGCTCTACAAGGGGCCAAACTAAACTATCAAAAGATAGAAAATGTTCGCCTAAGCCCACATACTCACCTCTCGACAACTCCACCCATACTTTCAAGCTTACACTATCAGAGTTCGGACCAACCAGCCCATAAAAGGCATCCTACAGAAAATAAACCTAGCTGGAAAAATCCTACAGAGGACAGCTCGGATAATTCGGGGGACCCTGGACAAAACCAAAGAACATCTCGGACAATTCGGGGGACCCTAGACAAAAACAGAAAACAGCTCGGACAAATCGAGGAAAATGAAGTCCGAACACATAGAATGCCCGAGCTGATACATTTTCAAAACCAGCTAGCACCAACAGCTCGGACAATTCGGGGATATGAGGTCCGACACATGCCTCGGGAGCAGAATGCCCGAGCTGATGCATTTTCAAAACTAGCCAACACCAAACCAGGGGGCAATAACAGAAGCCTCATCCAGACTACATTACAAGACCACAACAAGTCAATCTCGAAGGCGGTATAAGGGATGTACTCAGGGTCAGCCACGGTAACACGCATTAAAACTATGGAATTCAGCCAATCAGACATGCCGTCCGGGATCTTAGTATACATCTCAAAGACATAGGTCGACTATGGGATTGCTACCAAACAAATCGGGCAAATAAAGAAACAACTCGGACAATAATAGCAGAACATCAAGTGACAGACGTGGCAGTAAAAGAGAAACCCCAAGACTCACACGAAAGTCCAGGGGCACCCTTTGGAGGCAACAACAGGGCAAGAACACAGAGAAAAGAAGTCGACAATCTATACCCAAATAGTCCGAACACCTCTCAAACAAAAGGTCAAAACAAAAGCTAGAACTTTTGTACAAAAGAAGTCAGGCAACGATAAAAAGAAACAGGAACAGCAACCAAACCCTAAGCAAAGTACACATTCTTCTCAAAGGCGAATGACAAAAGAAAAGTGACAACAAACGATCAAAGATGCAAACTTTTTGCAGAAAGAACCAAAGTTCTGCAGAGCAAATACAAAGTCAAAGCTTTACATGCCAACTTCCCTATAGCCCCACCTGAAGAGCTCCCACAAGTCCTATGGGCATATCGGACAACCCCACACTCCACTACAAGGGAATCATCCTTCCGATTAGCTTACGGAATGGAGGCAATGATCCCAATAGAGATTAAAAAAGGATCCCCCAGAATGATCCTCTACAATGAAGAGGTCAACTCCCAAATCCAAAGGGAAGAACTCGACCTACTTCCAGAAGTCCGAGAAAAAGCTCGGATTAGGGAGGAAGCGTTAAAACGTCAAATGGCCTCAAGATACAATCGGAAGGTAATCTAACAACAATGATCTCATCATAATCCGAAATAATATCGGAACAACTTGACCTGGAGAAAGAAAGCTAGCAGCAAACTGGAAAGGACCCTACCGAGTCATAGAAGTACTTGGGAAGGGCTACTACAGACTGTCCGAACTCAAGGGGCGAGAGCTACCAAGGTCATGGCATGCCTGCAATCTAAAAAGGGCGCCAGGCCGAGATCTAAAAAGATTGCCCGACCTAGAAAGGTAAGTACTAACATGTACACACTCTTATCTTCATTTTAATGTTTAAAAGATTGCAGATTCCCTAAAAAGTTTCCTACCAAGACGCCCGACTACGGCAGGTCGGCAAGGTGAACACTAAAATCACCGCCCGATCACGACAAAGTCGGCAAGATGAAAACCAAATTCATCGTCCGATTACAAAGCGACAAGTCGGCAAGGTGAAAACCAACTTCACCGCCCGACCACGATGAAAACTGAATTCATCATTTGATTTCGACAAAGTGAAAACAAAATTCACTACTACACCAAGACGCATTAATCTGAAGTATTCATCATCCGATTATAAAGCAACAGATCGGCAAAAAGTGAAAAACAATTTCACTGCACGATCACGATAAAGACAATCGTCCGATTAAGGTGAAAACGCGATTCACCCAAAAGACGATCTAGAGATGACAACCACTTTCTACAAATCGGCAAAGATGAACACAGAATAATGTACGAAGTTATCGAAAGTGATCCAAAAAAGAACCTGACGAGGTCTTACGGATTGCTAAAATAATAACTTAAAGACTGGCCGACATTAAGAAGTCGGACCAAGTCAACCCAAGTTATAAGTAAACCCTGGAAAGAGGTCTGGCCAACCCTATTAAAGAGGATTACTTTAACTTAGAAGGGCCCGACATAACAAAACCAGCCCAAAATGAAAAAGTTATAAAAGTAGTCCCTGAAAGAGACCTGACAAAGGTCCAAAAAAGAGGACTACAAAAATAACTTAAAGGAGACCGACATAACGAAGTCGGACTCCTACTACTAAAAAGTTATAAAAGTAATCCCTGAAAGAGATCTGACAAAATTCCAAGAAAGAGGATTACAAAAATAACTTAGAAGAGACCGATATAACGAAGTCGGACTCCTACTACTAAAAAGTTATAAAAGTAATCCCTGAAAGAGACCTGACAAAGGTCCAAGAAAGAGGATTACAAAAATAACTTAGAAGAGATTGACATAACGAAGTCGGTCTCCTACAACAAACAAGTTATAAAAGTAATCCCTGAAAGAGACCTGAACAAGGTCCAAGAAAGAGGATTACAAAATAACTTAGAAGAGATCGACATGACGAAGTCGATCTCCTACAAAAAAAAAAACAAGTTATAAAAGTAATCCCTGAAAGAGACCTGACCAAGGTCCAAGAAAGAGGATTACAAAAATAACTTGAAAAAGGACGACGAGAAGAAGTTGGACCAACGAAAGCTACAGCTTGGACCGACATGAAGAAGTCGGACCAACGAAAGCTACAGGTTGGACCGACAAGAAGAAGTCGGACCAACGAAAGCTACAGCTTGGACCGACAGGAAGAAGTCGGACCAACGAAAGCTACATCTTTGACCGACAGGAAGAAGTCGGACCAACGAAAGCTACAGCTCGGATCGACACGAAAAATCGGACCAATGAAAAGCGTGCGCTAAAAGGGACATAGCTTTGCCCAAAAAGCCACAGCTCCACGACAAAGCTATCAAAATTTTTCAGACTGACTAAAAAGTGTTCTACAAGAACACTAAAAAGTCGTCGTACAAGTTAGCCCCAAGGACCACCTCGACCAAGCCAAAAGTGGACAAAACCAGAAATGATCAAAAGAGGTCGGACAACAAAGTACCGACACTCTACAAAGATCCACAAAAAGGGACAAAGACATCTCACAAACGCCAAGGAAAGGTCAAAAGACCAAAGCCAGAAGTGCTTCGCTGAAAAGTACGAAGTCTTGAAAAAAGACACTACTTAAAAAGCGAAAAGCACAGCCTCAAAGACAGAGCTAAAAAGTCATCCAAACAAACTATAAAAAGGTTCCCCATCGGAACACTACCTAAAAATTTGTTGGATTATGACTAAAAAGCTCGAGCAGTGAAGACAAACAAGTCGGAAGAAAGCTGAAAAGACCTCTCAACAAACTAAAAAAGGCAATACTAGACTCGCACAAAGGAGAAACTACTCAAGATCGACCAAAGTCAGGATGCTTGAGCACGACTTCCTCAAAGAGATCGAAGCTCCGAAAGCACGATCTCGCGGAAAGGTCCAAACTCAAGCAGGGGCAAAGTCGTATAGGTCGACGTCAGCTAAGAAGAGGCGCAAGTACGATCTCAAAAAAGAATAAGCCAAAAGGTTAAGAAATAACTTAAGGCTCAAATGTTCTTAGCTAAAAGGGATACAGCTCCACTCAAAGAAGGCACAATCTCAAACAGGGCTACGTACGTCATCCGAGACTAAAAAGGTTCAATATAAAGAACACTAAAAAGTCATTGGACAAGTCACTAAAAGCCCGGATATCAAGCCGTAAGGATAACTTCGCCAAAGCAGAGGGTTGTCAACACAAAAGCAAGGCGTGATCCAGAAGGCAAGGGTAGAAAACCCACACTACCACTCAAAAGAGGACGGACTGTGAAGTACCAAACCTCTAGAAAATCTGCCAGAATTACAAAGCAATGAAGAAACAAGCCAGACAGATGCTTGTGATCTCACGGAAAGATCGAAGCTCGATCTCACGGAAAGATCGAACTCAAGAAGGGGCACTGTTCATACCCTGGGTCAAGATGTCCGACCCGGGATGTTTAGCGACAAGCCGACCGACCTCTTCAGGTCAGACTATCCGACCTCTTCTCAAAGAGCTCGGCCAATGACCGACCTCTTCACAAAGAGCTCGGCCAAAATGCTACAGAGGCCCAATGAGGGCCCAAATAGAAGGAACACAGCCCAATCCAAAGGCGGCTCAAGCCTACAGAGAGAAGGGCGGTTCCGTTGAAGATAAGCTGACCTCGCCCAAAGATAAGATAAGATAAGATAAGATGACTAACTTATCTTATCTAAGAAGGTCACTTCTCACTATTATAAATATACTGGAGCACCCAGGTATAACTCATACTCTGATTCTACAATAAACCTGTTTAATACCCATGCTAACTTAAGCATCGGAGTCTCTTGCAGGTACCCCCCACCCTCCGGTGGCCAAGGATCAGCAGTGCAGCAAGTTGGACACAACAGCTCTGGCCGTCATCAGCCAGCCGGACACGTCATCTCTGACCAGTACAGAAGATCTCATCCGAGATCGAACTCCAGTTTCAGGTAACCCTCGGAACAGGTTCCTTTCAAGCTCAAGAAAAATGAGTATCCGGAGATCCGACTTGAAATCCAAAGAAGAGGTTGGGAAGTTCTCACCAACCCTATTCAACAAGTCGGGATCCTAATGGTTCAAGAGTTCTATGCAAATGCATAGATCACTAGGAACCATGATCAAAGTGTGAACCCGAATCCAAAGCATTGGCTTACCATGGTTCGGGGGAAATACTTAGATTTCAGTCAGGAAAATGTAAGGCTGGCGTTCAACTTGCCAATGATGGAAGAGAACGCACGCCCCTACACAAGAAGGGTCAACTTTGATCAAAGATTGGACCAAGTCCTCATAGACATATGTGAAGAAGGAGCTCAATGGAAAATTGACTCAAGAGGCAAGCCGGTTCAATTAAGAAGGCATGACCTTAAACCAGTGGCTAGGGGATGGCTAGAGTTCATTCAACGCTCAATCATTCCTACTAGTAACCGGTCTGAAGTTACTATAGACCGGGCCATCATGATCCATAGTATCATGATTGGAGAAGAGGTGGAAGTTCATGAGATTATACCTCAAGAATTCTACAAGGTGGCTGACAAGTCCTCCACTTGGGCAAGGTTAGCCTTTCCTCACCTCATTTGCCACCTCTGTAATTCAGCTGGAATTGATATAGAGGGAGATATCCTCATTGAAGAGGATAAGTCCATCACTAAGAAAAGGATGGAGCAAACAAGAGATCATGGACCTCAACATGAGCATGAGGAAATTCCTCACCATGAAATCCCTGAGATGCCTCAGGGGATGCACTTTCCTCCATTGAATTATTGAAAACAAATCAACACTTCCCTAGAAAAATTAAGTTCCAACATGGGACAACTAAGGGTGGAGTATCAAGAACACTCTATCATCCTCCATGAAATTAGAGAAGATCAAAGAGCTATGAGGGAGGAGCAAGAAAGACAAGGAAGAGACATAGAGGAGCTCAAAAGCACCATTGGTTCTTCAAGAAGAGGAAGACACCACCCTCACTAAGGTGGACTCATTCCTTAATCTCCTTGTCTATTTATTTTCTATTTTTTGGTTTTGAGCTTTATGTTTTATTTATGTTTGTGTCTTCACTATATGATCATTAGTGTCTAAGTGTCTATGCCTTAAAGTTATGAATATCCCATGAATCCATCACCTCTCTTGAATGAAAACTGTTTTAATTACAAAAGAACAAGAAGTACAGGGTTTCGAATTCATCCTTGAAACTAGTTTAATTATTTTGATATGGTGACAATACTTTTTGTTTTCTGAATGAATGCTTGAACAGTGCATATGTCTTTTGAAGTTGATGTTTATGAATGTTAAATATGTTGGCTCTTGAAGAATAAAGAAAAAGGAGAAATATTATTTGATAATCTGAAAAATCATAAAAATGATTCTTGAAGCAAGAAAAAGCAGTGAATACAAAAGCTTGCAAAAAAAAAACGAAGAAAAAAATGGCGAAAAAAGAGAAAGAAAAAGCCAAAAGCTCTTTAAACCAAAAGGCAAGAGCAAAAAGCCAATAGCCCTTAAAACCAAATGGCAAGGGTAAATAAAAAGGATCCAAGGCTTTGAGCATCAGTGGATAGGAGGGCCTAAAGGAATAAAATCCTGGCCTAAGCGGCTAAACCAAGCTGTCCCTAACCATGTGCTTATGGCGTGAAGGTGTCAAGTGAAAACTTGAGATTGAGCGGTTAAAGTCAAGGTTCAAAGCAAAAAGAAGAGTGTGCTTAAGAACCTTGGACACCTTTAATTGGGGACTCTAGCAAAGCTGAGTTACAATCTGAAAAGGTTCACCCAGTTATGTGTCTGTGGCATCTATGTATCCGGTGGTAATACTGGAAAACAAAGTGCTTAGGGCCACGGCCAAGACTCATAAAGTAGCTGTGTTCAAGAATCAACATACTAAACTAGGAGAATTAATAACACTATCTGAATTCTAAGTTGTTATAGATGCCAATCATTCTGAACTTCAATGGATAAAGTGAGATGCTAAAACTATTCAAGAGGCAAAAAGCTATAAGTCCCGCTCATCTGATTGGAGCTAAGTTTCATTGATATTTTGGAATTTATAGTATATTCTCTTCTTTTTATCCTATTTGATTTTCAGTTGCTTGGGGACAAGCAACAATTTAAGTTTGGTGTTGTGATGAGCGGATAATTTATACGCTTTTTGGCATTGTTTTTACATAGTTTTTAGTATGATTTAGTTAGTTTTTAGTATATTTTTATTAGTTTTTTAATAAAAATTACATTTCTAGACTTTACTATGAGTTTGTATATTTTTCTGTGATTTTAGGTATTTTCTGGATGAAATTGAGGGACTTGAGCAAAAATCAGATTCAGAGGTTGAAGAAGGACTACAGATGCTGTTGGATTCTGACCTCCCTGCACTCAAAGTGGATTTTCTGGAGCTACAGAACTCCAAATGGTGCGCTCCCAAGTGCTTTGGAAAGTAGACATCCAGGGCATTCCAGCAATATATAGTAGTCCATACTTTGATTAAGGATAGATGACGTAAACTGGCGTTGAACGCCAGTTCCATGCTACATTCTGGAGTCAAACGCCAAAAACAGGTTACAAAGTGGAGTTAAACGCCAGAAACAAGTTACAAACTGGCGTTCAACTCCAAGAAAGATCCCTA
>NC_029788.2:88006066-88012526 GCF_000816755.2 Arachis ipaensis | reverse complement strand
GATTTCTGCATCATTTACTCATTTCTGTAAACCCTAGTAACTAGTTTAGTATAAATAGGACTTTTTACTATTGTATTTACATCTTTGGATATCTTTGGATTATCTTTTGATCCCTTGATCACGTTTGGGGGCTGGCCATTCGGCCATGCCTGAACCTTCATCACTTATGTATTTTCAACGGTAGAGTTTCTACACACCATAGATCAAGGTGTGGAGCTCTACTGTTCCTCATGGATTAATGCAAAGTACTACTGTTTTTTTATTCAATACAAACTTATTCCGCTTCTAAGATATTCATTCGCACTTCAATGTGAATGTGATGATCGTGACAATCATCATCATTCCCAACTTATGAACGCATTCCTGACAACCACTTCCGTTCTACCTTAGATTGAATGGGTATCTCTTGGATATCTACAGGGGATCGAGTCCAAGATATTAGAATCTTCGTGGTATAAGTTAGAACCCATGGATGGCCATTCCCGAGATCCAAAAAGTCTAAACCTTGTCTGTGGTATTCCAAGTAGGATCTGGAAAGGGATGGCTGTGACGAGCTTCAAACTCGCGAGTGCTGGGCGTAGTGACAGACGTAAAAGGATCAATGGGTCCTATTCCAGTATGATCGAGAACCGACAGATGAATAGCCGTGCTGTGACAGAGCATCTTGGACCATTTTCACTGAGAGGACGGGAAGTAGCCATTGACAACGGTGATGCCCAACATACAGCTTGTCATGGAAAGGAGTAGGAATGATTAGATGAAGACAGCAGGAAAGCAGAGGGTCAGGTGGAACGAAAGCATCTCCATACGCTTATCTGAAATTCTCACCAATGAATTACATAAGTATCTCTATCCTAGTTTATATTTCAATTATGTTTTAATTATCAAATCTCTATAACCAATTGAATCCGCCTGACTGAGATTTACAAGGTGACCATAGCTTGCTTCAGGCCAACAATCTTCGTGGGATCGACCCTTACTCACGTAAGGTTTATTACTTGGACGACCCAGTGCACTTGCTGGTTAGTTGTGCGAGGTTGTGATAAACAGTTGAGATTACAATTGTGCGTACCAAGTTGTTGGCGCCATTGATGATCACAACTTCGTGCACCAGCTACTGAGGGTGTTCACCCTTTTTTCTTGGATGAGAACAATGAGTCCGCCTTCCCATTAAGCTGGCAAAAGAATGTGGTAGTAGCTAGGTATTCTTGGGAAAGCTTGGATGAGGTCGAGCAGGCCTTTGTGAATGTGTTAGTGGAAAATTGGGGAGAGCTCCTGCTAGTAGAGAATTTTATAAAAATAGTCGCGTTGTAGATATAGTTTCTAAACCAACAGAAATCCCTTCGTGCAAACGTTTTGGTTGTCATAAGTAACAAACCCCTTTAAAATTGATAACCGAGTATTTAAACCTCGGGTCGTCTTCTCAAGTTACTGCAGGGAAGTATGTTCTTATTATTGGTTCTGAGTTTTGTAAATTGGGGGTTTTAAAAGTAAGGAACATGTAAATTAAACGACAAGTAAAATAAATAAATAACTATAAAATAAACTCTTGGCAAGGTATGACAATTCGGAAGTCCTATCCTAGTTCCTTATCAATGGTGATGAGACACTACAACATTTTTGGCCTAAGGTAACCCTTATTCGAAGCAACATTTAATAAAAGTTGCCTTAGATAGAAAAATACAACCTGTTTTAAGAGTTGCCTTTGAGTAAGGCAAAGATAACAAATTTTTTGGCCACCCACAAAAAATGTTGTCTTTGATATTTAAAGCAACACTTAAAAAATATTACAATATAAAATATTAAAGACAACATTTTTAAATAAAAATACAACATTTTATAAGGGTTATAAAAAAATTTGAATAAATAACTTTTATAAAAAGTTGCCTAAAATCATTCATAACTAAAAATTTTAGAGGGAAACTCTTAATCATATTCCCTCCAAATAATTATTTCCCAATCAAATAACTTAGAAAAAAAAAAAAGAAAACTACTAGCGAGATCATCACATTTCCATTGCTTCGTTCCTCACTGCCACCCACAGTTCGAAAAAAAGGAAAAGCCCTATTTCCCGAAATCAACCCAGACGGCGCGACACGACGGCAGCAGATCTTGACCCAGACGGCGCGACACGAACGGCAGCAGGTCTCGACCCAGACGGCGCGACACGAACGGCAGCAGGTCTCCACCCAGACGGCGCGACACAAACGGCAGCAGGTCTCGTTCGCGTACGAGAGCAGGTCTCTGTCGGCGACGGTGTGGTGCTCTCCTCCACAGGCGTCGGCGAGTTGCTCTCCTCCACAGGCGTCGGCGAGTTGCTCCTCCTCCTGTCTCAGCTCCACGTCGCAGTCACCTTCGAGAAACCCCTTTCCTTCTTCCTCCCCTTCCCCTGTCTCGCCTCCTCCTCTTCGCAAGCTCAGACAACACTACATGCAGCGGTAACCCCTTCTGCCTCCTCTGCGTATTGCTTGGTAAGAAGCTTCTGATTTTCTGATGATCTATGAATTGGATTTTCTGAATACTTTGATTTTGAAGGAAGATTATGAATGTTCTGAATTTTAGTATGAAAATAGAATTTTTGAATGCATTTATTCTAAATGTTTGCCATGGAAATGTTCTGAATGTACTGAATTTCAGTAATAAATAAAGCTGTTATATAATGGATTTCATGTTGATGCTGATTTTACATTGATTCTTGCAGTAAACCCCCAATTGAAGAGCTGCACCAGTTTCCAGTTGCCAAAGCTATATGTGAACCCATTAGGTAAACATTTTCTTTCTTGACCCTGGACATCTAGCTATTTTTTGGCTGTGTCTCTGATCCTAGGAAATCCAAGTTCATGCCCTGTGGATAGTGTTATTTAGCAATTAGCAGGAAAATAAAATATAAAGTATCATAGAAAAATTTGTAATAATTTTCAGTGTCTCTGGAATAATTTTGCAAGAAAAAATTTAGTAACTAATAAATAATTAATTAATACCTGTAGTGCAGACTTCCCTTGAAGATCCTCACTTGCTATTAACTCATGTGAAAGCAAATCTTTCTCATCGACTAGATCAAAATCAAGGTCTGGGAAGAAATTGTAATTCTCATCAATTTCCTGCTAAATTTTAACAAATTAAATCAGATATATACCACTATGAGTAATTGTTAAATTATATATATATATATATATATATATATATATATGTTAAACTTCAAAGAAATTGTAATCCTTTACTATCTGTCCAAATTCGCTGACTTTTGAGTAATTGTTAAAGTGTTTTAGTTTCTGGACTACTATTAATTAATATATATAAACCGAGTATGAGTTTCTAATGCTATATTATTATCAATAATGTAGCTAGTATCACATCAATAGTTTTGTAAACTTAAAATAAAGAAAATAAAAAGTGTTTACTAAAACTTGAATCATCACAAACTAATCATTTAGTGCATGTACGAAACCAATTCTTTTAATGTATTTCGCAACCACTGCAAAATATTTATATTAGTCAATTTTTAGTGTACTTGTATATATATGTTATTTCAATTGACCACTTTTTCTTAACATTTAAAAATTAATATACAAATTATAGTTAAACACATGTTGATGCTGATTTTACATTGATTCTTGCAGTAAACTCCCAATTGAAGAGCTGCACCAGTTTCCAGTTGCCAAAGCTATATGTGAACTCATTAGGTAAACATTTTTTTCATGACCCTGGACATCTAGCTATTTTTTGTCGTTACCAAGCTGATTTTTTTTTGTGGGTGATGGAGGTTTGGTGCACAAAAAGTATGGTGCACACTGAATTTTATTTGAATTGTTAATATGCTGACACGTCATTTTGAATTCTTATTTTGTTGTTCTTTTCTGCCTTTCCTACAATTTTTGCCTCAAATTTTAATTCCCATGTAGGACACAAATAGAATTGTAATCTTTAAGGCCCTACACCAAGCGACTTGGATTTTCTCTATAACTATTAATATGAACTTAGATAAAACAAAATTGGAAGCATATATCAAGTATAGAGTCATCTTTTGCTTCTTACTTAGATTTTTTTCAACATCAGTTTGGTAAGAAAGCTTCTTAATTTTACTATGGAATGAATATTCTGAATGCATTGATTGTGAATGAAGAATTGGGACTGTTCTGAATTTTAGTATGTAAATCGAATTTCTGAATGCATGTCTTTTTGGGGCTTCTTAATAATTCTGAATTTAGGGATTTGCTTTCAATTTTTTTTGAATAATTTATCTTCGGTGAACAAGAATTATTCAAGGGCCAATTCACACTTGCATTGGGAACTCCCATGGTTATTTAGCAGTTTTTATATTATTTCCAAATAAAATTATCAAGAAATAAGTTAGTTCACGAATTTGTGTTTTTGAAATCTTAACCAATTTATGAATAAAGCTACATTGTGTTTGAGAATTTAGTAATTATTAAGCATGCACCGAAACCTGTCACATAAAATGTGGTAACTTATCTTTCAAAATAATGACGACATTTGAAATGTAACAGCATGCAGAAAAATTGAAACTCTGCATTAAAGAACATCCAATTGTACAGATATTAATAATCAATTACAAGTTGTTTAGGTTCTATATCAGGCTTAAGGTTCAAGGATGGATATATGTGGCATCCTAATACTTTCTCTAATTATAATGACCATTGTTTTTGACACACGGATATGACTTAGGTGCTGGGGCTGTAGAGTTTACTATATGCCATGCAGAGGTATCTGTATCCTTTGTAGAAGAAAAGAAAATACCGGATGTTCGCCTATTAAAATACCTTCTTTTTTAATATTGGTTTACTACTTTTGAAAGATTAGCTACTGTGTACAATACATTGACTCTTATCTATCTATCTTTTTCCTGAAAATGTTTCAGCTATTGAAGACATTTTCAAATACCACAAAGTATCTCAAGAGTAAGATGTTCCTTTGTTTCTATCCATTCCTTTAGATATTTGCAGTTGTTTCTTGTAATCTGATACTTATGGTTTGCATTTCCATCTTATAATTTTGGCTGGTTGATGTGTCCTTAGATTTTTAAGTCATTGCGCAACTACTTCACTGCAATTGGCAGAATTTGCATTTTATCTTTGCAGGAGAAAGATTTATAAATTGAGAAGATAGATAAAGTGAAAAGTAAAAGCTTACACATTATTTAATTTGTAATTGGAGTCTTATTTTTTTTTATTTTATCAACCTTGGTTTTTTTAGAAGAGCTTGATTCAGAAATAGTCTAGTAAGAAGAAGAAAAATTGAATTCTTGCTTGCTTAATCACCGAATGTGTTTTCCAAATTAAAATGCTCTTGTAAATGTAGTCATGACATTGCAAACTAAAAATGCTGGGACATGCATGTATTTAATAAACAAGTAGATAGACACTTAAGTTTGTGGTTGATAAATAATTAAGGGTTACTGGCACACTTATTGAATTATAATGACATAAGCAAGCTTAATGAATTAGACAGTAGTGACTCTAACAATATATTTTTAGATTGCATTACTAGTACTTCAAATATATAATTAAGTGGTTTCTCTGTTAATAATATTTTATAAAGTTGGAACATTTAAGATGGATGGCAACAATACTGGTGGAAAAAGTTGGAACATTTAAGATGCATTTAAGTCTTCATTTCTTTTATTATATATATTGTGTTCTTATGTGATATAGTTAATGGAGCAGTTTGATACTTTCATATTGAGTGTTTTCAAGCATAAAACTATCCTCCGTGTTAGCTTATCGACACATAGATATATAGTGGGTACGAAAAATAACTAGCTTTTTTTTTTTAACGTCTCTTCCAGTAGGTCAAAGACTAATTTATTACAAGTTATATATACGTATATATTTTTATTTCTCAGATTAATATAATATTACTCTTTTTCTTTTTCTGTTTTTTAAGGAAGGAATATTATTTTCCATTTCAAATATTTGGCATCGGACCCAGAGTTTCTTTCTTCCAGTAATTTTTTTTGAAAGTGCAGCATTTTTCAATGAGTAAGCAAATTTGTTATGTAAATTTGATACTTTCCTCTGTTATACAGAAATATTGCTTCAGAGGAGTTTGAAGAACATTCGTGGACATTCTAGGACTTGAAGATTGCAATTTGTTTAGCCATGACTCCGTAAGTTTTTTTTATCTTACTTATACTTGTATGTTTTCATATGTATATTATGACCTTTGTGCAGTTTTTTTTTTCATGTTGAATGTCTTTTATGTGTCTTTTTCATTGTTTCTTAATTTTAATAATAATATTTTTATGTGCCTTTTTTATGAATTTATATACTTACTGTGCATAAACATTATTATTTACATGGTTATTAGTTAAATAGTAGTAATAATATATGAATAATTAGGTTTTCCCAAGACCTAGAGAAAGATTGGATGAGTTTACCGAGAGATAAAGCTGAGTTTAGTAACGGTGTCAATGACTTCTTAGACTTTGCTTACTCCATCG
>NC_029788.2:87985816-88005796 GCF_000816755.2 Arachis ipaensis | reverse complement strand
GTTGGAGTACAAAAGGGAAGCTAGCTTGCCCTTGTTGTAACCATGGGACTTGTTCTAACTATCTTAAATATAGTCGCAAGACATGCTATATGGGTCATCGTGCCTTTTTGCCCGAGGATCATCCATGGAGAGCTAATAGGAGATCTTTCAATGGAAAAGTAGAATATAGGCAAGCTCCACCATTATTGTCGGGTACTGAAGCTTTAAGTCAGTTGGAGTATGTGGATAATTCATTTGGGAAGCTAAAACCAAAGAAAGATGGTCCATGGAAGAAGAGGTCAATATTCTTTGATTTACCTTATTGGCAGTATAACACATCACGACACAATTTAGATGTGATGCACATAGAAAAGAACATAGTTGATAGTATTCTTGGAACTCTCTTGGATATTTCTGGCAAGACAAAAGATCACACAAATGCTCGATATGACTTGCAAGAAATGGGCATTCGAAAGAACCTTCACCCCAAGAAAACAAATGGTAGGAAAAAGGTGAAGCTGGCAAAGGCAAGCTACTCAATGACCAATGCTGAAAAGTCAATTTTTTGTGACGTCTTGAAGACAGCAAAGTTGCCAGATGGCTCTGCTTCAAATATTTCTCGGTGTGTGAACCTTTTGGAGAGAAGAATATCTGGTTATAAGACTCATGATGCTCATTTCATGCTTCACTATTTGTTACAAATTCCTATCAAAGGAATACTTCCAGATCAAGTTGCAGTTCCTTTGATTCGACTTAGCTCATTTTTTCGTCAATTGTGTCAAAAGTCTATCACATTACAAGAGATAGATCAATTAGAAGAGGATATTGTCACAACATTATGCCAATTATAGAGGATCTTTCCTCCTTCTTTCTTCGACATAATGATTCATTTGCCTATTCATTTGGCTAATGAAGTGAGATTGGGAGGTCCAGTTCAATTTCGGTGGATGTATCCTCCCGAAAGATACATGTGTACTTTGAAGTCCTATGTTCGAAACAAAAGTCGTCCTGAAGGATCTATTGCAGAGGCATATTTGATTGAAGAATGTTTGACATTTTGCTCGCGTTACTTACATTCTGGTGTCCAAACAAAATTGAATAGACAACCCAGAAATAATGATGAACCTAATAATTCTATGATGGAAACTACAGATGCATTTTCGAATCTATTTCCAAAAAGAGGTGTTCCTTTGGGTGCAAAGAAAGGTGAACCTTTTCTCCTTGACGACAAGTCCCGAGAGCAAGTTCATAGCTACATATTATTGAATTGTCACAAAATAGACGACTATGTTAGGTAACTCATACTAGTTCTACTATATTTTGGTATTTTAATTAGAAATTGATAGGTCTGTTTTATACTTACAAATATTATACTTTTGAGTTTTAGTGAGCATGAGACTTATCAACAAGGAACACGATGGATGAGAGCTAAAAACCATAGCAAAAATTTTTCTACATGGTTTAAAACACGTGCTTTGCGGCATGATGTTCCAAATTGGATAAAAGAGCTCTCTAGAGGACCAACCCAATGTGCAAAAAGATATTCTGGTTATTTTATCAACGGATATAGATTTCACACTAGGCAACGTGAGGTAAGACGCAAGACACAAAATAGTGGTGTTACTTTAGTAGCATTAACGACAAGCTTTGCAAGCACAAAGGATGCAAATCCAATTCATGAAAACGTTTCTTATTATGGTAGAGTGAATGATATCATTGAGTTGGACTACTATGGAAATTTTAAGGTTACATTGTTCAAATGTGATTGGTATGAGGCTAGGGAGGATGCTTATGGCTCGACATATGTGCATTTTAACAAAAAATGCTATCAGGAAGAGCCTTTTGTATTGGCATGTCAAGTGCACCAATGCTTCTATGTGCAAGATGCATTTAATAAAAATAAACATTATGTAATGAAGACTGTTCCAAGGGACCTATTTAGCATAAGTGATCAAGTCGCCATTGATGCTGAAGATACTTATGAAAATGAGCCATTTGATAATTCGACGGTTCCTTCTATACCTAATGATGATGGTGAAGTAGACTTGGTAAGGAATGATTTGAATGAAGTTCTGGTCGATGTCGCAAAAGAAGTCTATTTTTCCCAAGAGTATAACACAGGATTGGATGAAGAATATGATTCTGAAGACTTTTGAGTGACTTGTTTCCCTCTTTTATGGTATATAAGTCAAATTTATCGCTTTATGTTAGCAGTTTTCAACTTGTTTTTCCTCTTTTATGTTATGATTGTTGCTTCTTAGAATTTTCTGAATTTTTCTGCATCTTGATTATGAGTTTGTGTGGGACATATTTTTCTGCATTTTGAATTTTTCTGCATTTTTCTGCCTTTTGAGTGAAGAATATGATTCCGAAAACTTTTTGAGTTCCTTGTTTCCCTCTTTTATGGTATATAAGTCAGATTTATCGCTTTATGTTAGCATTTTTGAACATGATTTGCTGAATATTGTGATATAGAATTTGGTAATTGTTTGTTACGATTTACCTCTTCCCCTTATTAGATGCATATGCAATTGTATTTACATGGCTGTTTTAATATTTTTATACAGCAACTTAATGGAAAACGGAGCAACTTCAAAGAGAAAAAGACTGGTAAAAAAGTATCAAGCTCATGCAAAAGTTAAGGAATTTGAAATGAAGGAAGTATCTTCTGCTGCGAAACTAGTTCGGAATTTTATAACCAAAGGTGATAAAGGAAGTAATCAAGCCAAAATAGCACAACAGCCCAGGAGAAAAATTTCAGAAATTGGAGACAAATATAGTAGGGAGAATTCAATGGAAGGGAGAAATAAAACACTTGTAGACAATGTTATGAACCGGTCTTTGAGGTCTTCCCAAAACCAAGTGAGGAGTAATGTTCAACTAGAAGAACAACCAATTCCTAAGAAGATGAAGAGTAAGGCAAAGTGTCCAGCAATGGCTCTTGATGCCTTTTTGCATACAGAAGGAGTAGAAGTGGAAAGAGAAGAGGAAGATGACTTTGAGTCAATTGGTGAGGATGCTGGAGCAACTGAAAAAGAACCAGCTAACTTGACAAACTTAAAAAATAACTTAAAGCGTCCAGCAATGACTCTTGATGCTTTTTTGGGTGACCAAGGAATTCATGTGGAAAGAGAAGAGGAGCATAATGAAGTTCCAACTTCTGAGGATGCTAGATCTAGGCCATCCCCGAATAATGGAGAAAATGTTCATATCCCGTCTGAGGAAGATTATATTGGTGAACATGAAAGTGACAATTTTGATGTAGAAGGAGATCAAGTTATGGAAGAGGCTCATGTAGAAGGTGATGTAATTTAGTTTGTTGCTATTTATTTTACATTTTCTTTTTATCTATGAGCATGGGGCTGCCCTTTCCATACCTAAAGTTTGTACTATTTCTCAATTTTTAATTTAGATACTTCAAAGGTTAAAAAAACTCGTGGAAAAACAAGATGCCTAAAGATTTATGCAAGAACTTGGGAAGAAAGGGAGGAAGTGACTTTTGATCAGGGAGCAGCCGTGGGGCCAACAGCTCAAAGAGTGAAGGATTTAACTAATTTTATTGGAACAATGGGAAGGAATAGTGATTTTATTACCTTGATGTACACTAATTGGAAAGCTGTGCCTAAGCAAATCAAAAAGCGCATTTGGAAGTATATTAATGTAAGCTCCATTTATCTTTATGTTTATGCCATATGTTAATAATTATTTTATGCATATGATATGATGAAATTGATGTGTTTGTAGTCAAAGTTCATTCTTCCAAAATCTTCAAAGTTATGGGTGATGACTGGTGTTCAAGGAGCATGAAAGTGTTACAAAATAATAATAAAAAAGAAGCATTTTGAACCATATTCTGGAAATATTGAGGATATGTTGGTGAATCGTCCTTTGGAAATTCCAGAAATACAATTTCGGAAGCTAATTGCATATTGGAGTATTCCAACTGTCAAAGTGAGCTAGAGGATTTCAATTATTATTATTTGATATGATCAAGTATAATTCTTTCAATTTTTATATTTTTTTCATCATTGTTTATTTTAAACACAGGCCATGTGTGTTATAAATTCTGAAAATCGCAAGAAGCAACAATGGAGGCATAAAATGGGCCCAATCAATTTTGCAAGAGTGCGTGTTGATTTGGTAAGGTCACATTTGAGTTAAAATTCTCTACTTGTTACTTCTCCCTAATTTTAGTATGTTATGACTTTGTAATTGTTATCTTGATCTGTAGCGTGAGAAAAAAGAGAACAAAGAGGAACCAAATCAAGCTGAAATGTTTGTTGCAACTCGGAATGGACTAAAAGGGAAAACACTTGATGTAGAAACACAAGCTGTTATTGTAAGTTCCTCTATAATTTTCTTGTTTTAGTAGTTGTTTTATGACTGTCATGGATGCTATTTTTTTTTGCTGTTTTATACCTATCGTGATTATTGTTATGGTATCTATTTTGCGACTGTTTCATGGCTGTTTCATGGGCTGTTTCATGGCTGATTTAGTTGCTGTTTTATGGCTATTTTATGCATATTTTATGGCTGTCATGGCAGCTATTTTATGACTGTTTTATGGCTATCATGGTTGTTGTTTTAGTATCTACTTTATGGCTGTTTTGTGGTTGTCATGGTTGCTGACTTGCTGCTTTCTATGTTTTGTGGTATCTATTTTGTGGCTGTTTCATGGCTGATTTAGTTGCTGTTCTATGGCTATTTTATCCATGTTTTATGGCTATCATGGACTGCTATTTTATGGTTATTTCATGGCTGTTTTATGGTTGATTTTATTGCTGTTCTATGACAATTTACAACCATGTTACATGGCTATCATGGACTGCTGTTTTATGGCTCTTTTATGGCTATTTTGGATTGCTGTCCCTATTAGTTAGCAATAGGTTTTTGGATTCTTTCATTGAATTTTTATCACTAAAAATAGACATATCATATATTTGTGTGTATAGGATAAACTTGATGATCTCCAAGAAGCTGGAGAAACTCCTACTAATGCATTTCAAAAAGTTTTTGGTAAAGAGAATCCAGGAAGAGTTCGATGTTATAGTTCCCTTTAATATACAAAAGCGTTGCCTTAGACCAAAGGTAACGGCCGTATAGCCAACCCCCCAAAAAGCATTGCCTTTTGTCGGAAAGTGTTGCCTTTTATCAAAGGCAACACTTTCTCTTATTATAAGCAACGTTTTTAAAGGGTTGCTTCAGCCCGAATTTGTTGTAGTGAGAATTGAGTTTAATCCCACTTAGTTAACCTTTACTAAACAAAAGGAAAATCAAGTAGACTAATCAGTTTGATCCTCAGGTCCTAGTCAATTCCTAAGGAAAGACTAGAGTTATTGGAATTCGATTTGATTAGCAAAAATAACAATTATCAATCACGATGAGTTTGATAACTCAAGAGTCTCCAATTGATCAATTGAAGCCAAAAGGGGAAAATCTAAATTATTTATATAAATAAAGGAAAGCAATCACAATTCTGAAATACCTCAAGTTGCACTAATAAATATATCAAATGTAACATAGAAGAGTTCATAAATTAAATTAAGAAAATAATAAAAAGGAATATTGAACCTGATAAAGAGTCCGAATGCTAACTTGAATTAATAAAAAATCCTAATCCTAAAACCTAAGAGAGAGGAGAGAACCTCTCTTTCTAAAAACTACATCTAAACTATGAAAAGTGAATAATTCAATACATGCTAATGAATGGATGCATTCCCCCACTTTATAACCTCTAATCTGTGCTTTCTGGACTTGGATCTGGGCTAAAAAGGCTTCAGAAATCGCTGGGAGCATTTTCTGTAATTTCTGGTGCGTGGCGTCTGTCACGCGTCCACGTGGGTCACGCAGTCGCATCATCTGGAGTTTACCTTGTCACGCGTTCGCTTCGGTCATGCGTCCGCGTCATCTGTATTCTGCTTAAGGCGCCCGTCCGCGTCAGTCTCGCGTTCGCGTCGCTGCCTTTTTGGCGCTGGGCATGGGCCGCGTCGTCCATGCGTTCGCGTTGCTGCCAATTTCTTCAAAAACTCCATTTTGTGCTTTCCTTCCATTTTTGTATGTTTCCTTTCCATCCTTTAAGTCATTCCTGCCTTAAAGGATCTGAAACTTCTCAACACACAAATCACGGAATCGAATGGTAATAAAGGGTAATTAAAATAAATAATTTCAAAGCATAGGAAACATGTATTTTACATATATCACATAATAAGGAAGAGAAAGTAAAACCATGCAATTTACATGAATAAGTGGGTGAAGGATTGAATAAATCTCTTGAATTGAGCACAATATATGTCATAAAATATGGGTTTATCAACCTCCCCATCTTGATACAAAAAAATTTCTAGGGGATCCTTCCCTTTTTAAGGCTGAATTGGGTATAGCGACTTCTCTGTATTTGTTTATTTTGCCGATATACCTTTCTTTCTTGCGACATGATTTCACTTTTTTCCTTTTCTAGAGATGGTGAAGTCTACGGATTCAATGAAACACTTCCGTTGGGCTAAGAAAGCAACAGCTGCGCAAAATATCTCGGCAAAGGTTTATGGAGAAGGATCTGCCCAAGTTCCTCCTAAGAAAATGACCTCAGACACTTCTGGGCCGAGGAAGATCATCCCGACTCCTCAAGTTCGTGTGGTTCCTTCTGCTCCTCTCCAGTCATCCTCGGGTGCTGCCTTCTCTCCTATTGCTGGTCCTCCTCCTAAAAAACAGAAGACTGTGGAGCCTTATGACTTGGACGCACCTAATTTTGATGATGTGGGGTTTGTTGATAATCAAATTGCTCCTTATGGTCGACTTCTGATGGATGATGTATCCCTCCTTCATCACATGAATTTTATTACTAATAACATTATTCGGATGGCCCATATGGGAGCAGCTCTATTCCGCACTGTTCAGGGCTCCCCAGTCCATGCGATGAAAGATTTTCTTGAGGATGCCAAGTCGGAGTTTAATAGAATTAAGGGCTTGAAGGACGAGCTGGATGCTAGGGTGGCTAAGCTAGAGCTGAACTTGGAGAGGGAGAAGTCTTGGGCTATCAAGGCTGAGGCGGCTGCAAACTTGGCTGAGGAGATGGCAAAGAAACACAAGGAAAGTTATACCCGCACTTATGCTGAGGTGTTGGAGCTGAGGGAGAGGCTTGAATCTGCCCTTGTGAATTACGCCGATCTCCAGGGTCATCTGGTAGACACTGTGACGGGTGCTTATAAAAATTTAAAGGCACAGGTCCGAGTTCTTGCTCCTGAACTTGACCTGACTCTCTTTAGCCTGGACAATATGGAAGATGGTAAAATAGTGCCCTCCCCGGATGATGAAGATGACGAGCCTCCTCCTCCTGCACCCCCAGCCAATGCTTCGGCAGCCACGACTTCGTCAACTCCTTCTGCTGAGGTCAGCCATCCCGAACCTGATCCGGATTGTCAAATTCTTAATCGGGATGATGGGACTGTGGACGCCACCCCTATGAACATTATTCCTCCGTCTTCAGCCACCGATGCTGCTACCGGGGAGACCTTGAACCCCTTATGATTTGTTTGGTTTTGCCTGTACAGCCTGATTTGTGGGCTTTTTAAACTTTGTCTTTTGTGATGGTAGACTTCTTGACTTTTAGTTGCTCCTATGCAACTTAAGTTTTTGAAAACAAAACACGTTTAAACTCTTGAGGCTTGCCTCTCAGGTGGCCTTTTGAGTCTTTTAAATATTTTTATTTTGATGCGTATATTTCTATACTGTCCGTGCCTTTGCAGCTTTTGTAGATCTTTATAGACTATTGGTACTCTACTATCCAACCTCTTTTTGATTAGATCTTTTAAACCATCTTCTGTTTGGGGCGAGATGATCCTTGGGGCTAACTTTGTCCGATAACTTTGTCATGGAGCCGTGGCTTTTTGGGCTAGGCTACGTCCCTTTTAGCGTACGCTTTTCGTTGGTCCGACTTCTCTTGTCGGTCCGAGCTAAGTTATTTTTAATATTCCATTTTTAGTCAGACCTCGTCAGGCCACTTTTTTATGGATTATTTTTCATAACTTCTTGTATTAATCTGTTTTTATTGCTTTCATCTTTGCCGACCTTGTCGAAATTGGGCGATGAATTTGGATTTCATCTTGCCGACCTTGTCGTAATCGGGCGATGAATTTTTGTGCTCAGATTAATGCGTCTTGGTAGGAAACCTTTGAATCTGAAAAACTTTTATTCAAGTAGAAAATAGGCATATAGATAGGGATATATATACATATGAGTGCTTACCCTTCTAAATCGAGCAATTTTGTAGATCTTGGCTTGGCGCCTCATTAAAAAACCTTTTCAGGAAAAAGAGTGCACCTTGACCTAAGATCTTTATTACTTTCTAACTATAGTACCTTCTTAGGTTACAGGCGTGCCATGACCTTGGTAACTCTCATCCCTCGAGGTCGGACAACTTGTAGTAGCCCTTTCCCAGTACCTCTATAACTCGGTAAGGTCCTTTCCAGTTAGCTGTTAGCTTCCCTTCTCCTGATCAACCTGCTCCGATATCATTTCGGATTAGAATGAGGTCATTGTTGGTGAAGCTTCACTGAATTACCCTCTGATTGTACCTTGAAGTCATTCGACGCTTCAACGCTTCCTCTTTAATCCGAGCTCTTTCTCGGGCTTCTGGAAGTAAGTCGAGTTCTTCCCGTTGATTTTGGGAGTTGGCCTCTTCATTGTAGAGAATCATTCTGGGGGATCCTTCCTCTATCTCCACAGGGATCATTGCCTCCATTCCATAAGCAGGTCGGAAGGGTGATTCTCCTGTGGTGGAATGTGGAGTTGTCCAATACGCCCATAGGACTTGTGGGAGCTCTTTGGCCCAAGCTCCATTTGCATCCTGTAGTCTCCATTTTAACCCAGCTAGTATGACTTTGTTGGCAGCTTCTGCCTGTCCGTTAGCTTGTGGGTGTTCTACGGATGTGAATTGGTGCTTTATTTTCAAGTCAGCTACCAAGTTCCTGAAACCTGTATCAGTGAATTGTGTGCCATTATCTGTGGTAATGGATTAAGGGACCCGAAACCTTGTAATAATGTTCTTGTATAGGAATTTCTAACTTCTTTGGGCGGTGGCATTAGCTAGGGGCTCTACCTCGATCTATTTTGTAAAATAGTCTACCCCTACAATGAGGAACTTGACTTGTCCCGATCCTTGGGGAAAAGGTTCGAGGAGGTCTAGCCCCCATTTTACAAACGGCCAAGGTGACACTACACTGATAAGCTCTTCTGGTGGAGCGATGTGAAAGTTAGCATGCTTCTGACATGGTGGACATGTCTTGACAAATTCTGTCGCTTCCTTTTGTAAGGTTGGCCAGAAGAATCCAGCTCGGAGTACCTTTTTGGAAAGAGCTCGTACCCCAAGTGGTTGCCACACATGCCACTGTGTACTTCTTCCAAGACTTCCCTTGCATTTGAAGGCGCTACGCATTTTAGGAGGGATGTTGAGATCCCTCTCCTATATAAGACATTACCCACTATAGTGTAGTGCTGTGCTTCTCGTATCAACCTCTTTGCCTCTTTTTTATCTATGGGGAGTGCCTCTAACCTGAGGTAATTGATTATGGGGGTCATCCATCCTTGATCCTGTCCTGATATGGTTAGGACATTTTCTTCCTCTGAGATTGATGGGCTCTGCAGCATTTCTTGAATGAGGCTTCTATTATTGCCCCCTGGTTTGGTGCTGGCTAACTTTGAGAGTGCATCATCTCGGGCATTTTGTTCTCGGGGTATATGTTGGACCTCATATTCCCTGAGTTGTCTGAGTGATAAACCCCATTTTTAGGGTTTATCTTGTGTTGAATTTAGAGGGTTTTGTCAACTTTTCTCCCATGTATCTAATGAAATAGCATGGTTTTGTAAATTCTCCTTTAATTGTGCTTAAGAGTGAAAACATGCTTTTTGGGTCTCAAAATAGCTAAATTTAATTCACCTTGATTCCATTAGATGCCTTGATGTGTTTGCTAAGTGATTTTAGGTTTAGGAGGCAAAGATTGGATTGAGGGAATGAAGAAAAAGCATGTAGAAATGAAGAACTCATGAAGAAATGAAGGAATCGTAAAGCTGTCAAGCCCGACCTCTTCGCACTTAATCAATCATAACCTGAGCTACAGAGGTCCAAATGAGGCGGTTCTAGTTGCATTGGAGAGCTAACATCCGGTGCTTCAAAATGATCTAAGATTTTCCATAGTTTCTTGAAGCGTGGTGGAAACTAACCGATTAAGAAACTGATATAAGAAATACGTTGCGAGTATAGTTTTTAACCAGCTAAAATCCGCTCATCAATTTAGAAAGGTTGTCACAAAATTAGAATAAAAATACTGGGAGTATGAGTCTCAGGTCATCTCCCAACGAGTTAACAAAACGGTGCTATCTTATTAATCAGGAGTTTTCTGGGAAAATTTGAGTTTAGGCAATGGGCACAAGCATATGATTGTAAATTAAAGCAATGAAAGTTAAAAGAGATTTATATTATTCTAAATAAAAAGCCTTGACTGGGGGAATGATTAATTGAAAGTTCTATCCTTGTTGGAATTTTCTCAAGTGTAGTATAAAGAGGTTGTTGTTTTCACTTAGTTAACCCTTACTAAATAAAGGAACGTCAAGTGATTGAGCTAACTCTTATTCGCAAATCCTAGTCCTCTCTGTTGGGAAGGTCTAGCGTTAGTAAATAGAGAATTAGTCAACAACTTCCAATTTAACTAATCACTTGAGCATTCCAACTCTAGTGTCTCCTTTTAATCAACCCCCATGTCAAGTTGGGAGTCTACTCCATCAACATGGATGCCATCTTCGTTGTTGGGAGTTTGGAGTAGAAAAGAGACATGATAATTCAAATAAAATAGGGATTGAAAATTAATTAAAGGTAAAAGTAATTCTCTGTATTAATAAATCCAAAATAATCCAATTGCAACTCTAAGCAAGAATTAAGAATATGGAATAATAAGGGAATAAGAAAACAAACTAGAATAGTAACTTCAACGGAGGTGATGACTCTTCTCAATATCCAAAGCAAAAGCATAAACTATAAAACTATGAATGTAAAAGAAAACCTAGAGGAAGAGTGATTTCTCTCTAGATTCAGATCTTAAAATCTAAAACTATGCTAATGAGAATGTGTCTTGAGTCTTTGCATGTTC
This sequence comes from Arachis ipaensis, assembly GCF_000816755.2. Lineage (NCBI taxonomy): Eukaryota > Viridiplantae > Streptophyta > Magnoliopsida > Fabales > Fabaceae > Arachis > Arachis ipaensis. Next base: position 87,994,679 of record NC_029788.2, on the reverse strand, counting down.
CCTGGCTCTAGTCTGTGTTTCTGGGCCAAAACCTGGGTCAAAACCCAGCCCGAAATTGCCCCTAGCATTTTCTGTTAATTCTGCAGATCGTGCATGTCACGCGTACGCGTCAGTCACGCGTACGCGTCACTTACGTATACGCGTCGCTGGTCATCTTCGCTTGTCACGCGTACGCGTCAGGCACGCGCAGGCGTCTTTCTACAAACTCCAATCCACGCGTGCGCGTCAGGTATGCGCACGCGTCACTGCAAAATTTCTCCATGTCGCGCGCACGCGTGAGCCATGCGTGCGCGTCGATGCTCGCTGGTTATCTCCTTAGTTTCTTGTGTTCCTTCCATTTTTGCAAGCTTCCTCTCCATTCTCTAAGCCATTCCTGCCGTATAAAGCCTGAAACACTTAACACACAGATCACGACATCGAATGGTATAAAGGAGAATTAAAATACACAAATTAAAGACTTCTAGGAAGCAAGTTTTCAACCATAGAACAAAACTAGGAAGGAATTGTAAAATCATGCAAATCATATGAATAAGTGGGCAAAGGATTGATAAAAACCACTCAATTGAGCACAAGATAAACCATAAAATAGTGGTTTATCAACCTTCCCACACTTAAACATTAGCATGTCCTCATGCTTAGCTCAAGGAGATAAAATAAATGAGTAGGAAAAAGTAAGACTCATGCAATGCAATGCAATCTATGTATGAATACAACTATATGCTAAGATGATTCTGTCTACTTGGTTAAAAGTAAACAAGTTCTCTAAGACAAAAGTAATTCAAATTCCACTAATTCAAATCATATAATAAAAGACAAGTAAACTTGTAAGAAGATAGCTCATAAAAGCAGGGAACATAGAATCAAGCATTGAACCCTTGCTGATAGTATATGTGCACTCTAATCACTCAAGTGTATAGGGTAATAACTCTAGTCTTCTCTAGTCATGCTTTTTAAACTTTGTTCCTCACCTAACCAATCAACAAATATTTAAAGTACCAATGCAAACATCATGAGGTCTTTTCAAGGTTGTAATGGGGCTAAGGTAAAGGTGAGGATATATATATGGGTAAGTGAGCTATAAATTGAATCCTTGATTAACCTAAGCTCTCACTTATACACACACACACTCTATATAACTTCTAAAATTATGCCTAGCTACCCAAAATTCCCACTTTTGCATTACATACTCATGCATCAACCCTTCTTTTAATTTTATCACATATGCATTGATCTTTTCATTAACTTAACTTAGCATTGGGGTAATTTTGTCCCCTTATTTATTTACTTATTTATTGAATATTTTTGGATTTTTTTATAATGGAAAAATAAACATAACTTATCAATGCACATGGATTTTTAATTTTTCTAGTCTCACATGAGTAGGTACCCAAATTCCCAATATTTTATCATTTAAGCACTGTACACTTTTATTAACCCAAGTTCCCACAGTTTTCCCACACTCAATTAACACACAATCTCTATCTTAAGCTAACCAAAGATTTAATTGGGGTGTTTAATTGTTTTTCCGCTTAAGGCTAGTAATGTGGTAAAATATAGAACAAATGGGGATTAAAAGGCTCAAAGTGGCTAACAAAGGTAATTGAAAGTGAGCTCAAAGTGGCTATTTGGAATAAGTGAGCAAAAACAAGTAATGGCCTCAATCATATGCATGCATATAAATATATTAAACATTGGACATATAGGATGGAACAAAATAAAAATTACAATCATGGAGAAGAAAACACACAAGAATAAAATATTATGGTTAAATAATGTAACCATGTAATTAAGCGCAAATCTCACAGGTTGTGTGTTCTAGCTTTAAAACCATGTTCCAATTTACATTCTTCAAACAAGTTTTACTACAAAAGTTTTGATTTAAATTATTGAAAATTTTCAAAAATAGGGTCTTAAGAAGAAACTTATTATTTTCCAACCAAATAGAACATGCATGCAAAAACCTATTACTATGCAATCTATCATGTCCTAACAAAAGAAAAATAACTTATTGGTGTTAAGAAAAAAGAAAAATTACCTCCAAAGGTCAGGTACTGACCGACCTCCCCACACTTAAAGTTTTGCACCGTCCTCGGTACCATCAGTCAGGAACAAAGGCGGGCTGGTAGCAGTATCTCCACAGTCGGGATTGTCATGGATCCCTGTGCTGGTAGATGAAGTGGAGTTCGGAGTGTTTGAGTCTTTTTCAGGTGGTTGGTTGCCAACAATCAGCTCCTTGAGGTATGTAAATTGGCGCTTGTTACGGCACTCCCTTCGCTTTGCCTGTCGGTCAAGCCGGTCCAACCTCTCCAGTATCTGAAGGAGCAGTTGATTTGTTGAAGGAGCTTGTGATGTGGAAGGAGAAGGAATATCTCCGGCCGGGTCTGCAGGCCGGCTAGTAGTTGCCGCTGGAGGTCTGATGTACTTCCCATTGGGGACAATCTGATCGTCCCGCGGAATCATGGCTTTGGTGTCTCCAGCTCTGTAGGAGACTCCAGCTACTGAGACTAGATCTGAAACCAGGGCAGAGAAAGATAGGTTACCCGCAATCTGTACGTGTCCCATGTCATGCCGGATGTGTCTTGGTAAGTTGAGAGGCTGGTCTGTAAGTATACACCAGAGGAGAACAGCCATGTTTGCAGTGAAGGAGGACTCGTGAGTGCTCGGAAAGACGTAGTGGGACATAATCTGTGCCCATACGCGAGCCTCCAAGGTGAGTGCTGAAGCCAATATGCCCTTAGGTTGGGATCGATGGTATCCATAGATCCATTTGCTGCCAGGTTGTGCTATAACTCTTAGGACGGTGTCCCAGTCAAATTGGTATGTCTGGCACTTAAAGGAGGCTTCTTGGAATGCGTCCAATCCTTCTGGAGCAGGGGAAAGATCTAAAGCTTGCTGAATGGCCTCTTCAGTTTTGAGGACTTGCTTCTGATGGACATAGACAGACTACAGGGTTGGCAAGTGAAAATTGGAGTAGAATTCAACTACCCATGAGAGATTAACCTGCCGTGGCTGTCGCCGTAAGAATCCCCATTGTCTGCGCTCAATCCGGGGCTCAACAAAATCAACAATATGGGTAGGAAGGATTAGTAGGTGCTCATTGTTATAGTTCTACTCAGCCAAGATGGGGAACATCTGCTCACAATAGCTGTTAGTGAACCATGTAGTGTCCCTTGCTGGAAAGGCTTTCTCTGTTTCAGTGACCTTGATGATCCTCTTGACCCTCTTTGTTGTCTGTTTGACTGCTGTTGAGGATGGTTCTGCAGCTAGTGCTCTTTTTGTTCCTCTCCTTGCTAGTGGCTTGGGAGCAGCTTTCTCTTTACCTTTCTTGGTGGCCATCCTGAAAAGTGAAAAGGAAAGTAACATGTAAAGCCAAGGGTTGAAGCAAGGAAGAGCACAGCACAAGTGATAATCAATGCCAAGGTAAAGAAGGATGTCGTTAACACATGGTCGTGACTACATGTGATCAGTTCATCCATGGAAATATAGCAAGTGCATATTATGGCAAGTAGATGCAAGATGTTTATTAGCATTCCGGCAAAGGCATGAGTAGCATAGATCAATCATTAATTGCCTAATTTGATTATCAAATGTTTCAAACTAACAATCTGTTTGTATTGACAATTATACTCAATCAATAAAATATTGAAAGGGGTTTTGTGAAAAACAGGCGTTAGGGTAGAAGGATAGAATAATTTTAAAAATGCACAATGCCATACGGCCATTTTCACAAACACTTAGCATGCATAGTAAATATGTTATTGAAAGTATTAAATTTGAACATGCAAGCAACCCTTAATATTAATTGTCAAACAATGCCTCAATATATTCACAAGCAAAATATAGAAGAAAACAATCATCCAAATAAATTTCTAACACCAATTAAAAGGATGTAAAAAGAAAAAGAAAGAAAAGGAAAACATAGATAATGAAAGTAAAAAGAAAAAGAAGAAGAAAACATAAATAAAAGTAATAATGGAAAAGTAAAAAGGGAAGAAGAAAAGAACCTTGATGAAGAAGATGAAGAGGGAAAGAAGAAAGGAAAAAGTAAGGAGGAATAAAGAAGAGAGAAGGAAGAAGAAAGAATTAAGAAGGGAGAAGAAAGAATTAGGATTGGGGAAGAAAAGATAAGAGTTCTGGTGCAGTTCTAGTTAAACTGTGCGTCGCATGCGACCGTGCGCGTGGAGCACGCAGACGCGTGGATCGCGCTAATTTCAACCGACGCGTGCGCGTCAGGGACACGTACGGGTGGCCTGGGTTGTGCGTTTGGCTTGGAGGCAGCCGCGCGCACGCACAACTCTCTGTTTCAATACGCACGTTGCCAAAATTGGAGGCGACGCGTGAGCGTGAGGGACGCGCAGGCGTGAATGGCCTGATTTAGAAAATGACGCGTACACGTCAGGGACGCGTATGCGTGATAGGGCTTGTGCTTCCAGCACAATTCCTGCCCCACACCATCATAACTCTCTGGCCATACACCCATTTTTGCCGATTTTGCAGGGGCACGTGTGCGCGTGGGTGACGCGCACGTGTGGAACGTTGATTTCGCAAGCGACGCATACGTGTCAGGGACGCGTACGTATGGGCGTGTTTGTGCCTAAGGCACGCTGATAAACCACTATTTTATGGTTTATCTTGTGCTCAATTGAGTGGTTTTTATCTACTCTTTACCCACTTATTCATACTATTTGCATGGTTTTACATTTGCCTTCCTAATTATGTGCTTTAATTGAAAAGATATTTCTTTGGACTTATCTTTGCTAATATTAATCCTCTCTTATTACCATTAGATGTCTTGATATGTGTGTTAAGTGCTTTCAGAGATTACAGGGCAGGAATGGCTCAGAGGATGGAAAGGAAGCATGCAAAAGTGGAAGGAATACAAGAAGTTAAAAGGAATTGCAAAGCTGTCAGCCTGACCCTCTCGCACTCAAACGGCTGTAACTTTAGCAATAGAGGTTCAAACGATGCGGTTCCAGTTGCGTTGGAAAGCTTACGTCAGGGGCTTCGATTTGATATATAATATGCCATAGTTACCCTGACGCTAGGCGACGCGAACGCGTGATCCACGCAGACGCGTCGCAGTGACGAAAAACCAGCGTGGCAGATTTCTCCTCCAGCAATTTCTGGGCTGTTTTCGACCCAGTTTGCGGCCCAGAAAACACAGATTAGAGGCTATAAAGTGGGAGAATGCATCCATTCATAATCTGGCTTTCAAATTCATAATTTTAGGAGTAGATGTAGTTTTTAGAGAGAGAGGTTCTCTCCTCTCTCTTAGGATTAAGATTTAGGACTTCTCTTAGTTTTAGGAGTGACTCTCAATCCCCGGTTCAATGTTCTTTTATTTCTTTTCTCAATTTTGTTTATGACTCTCTATGTTTAGATTGATTTCCTATTTAATATATTTTGAGGTATTTCAGACTTATGATTGCTTTCTTTCATTTATATAAATAATTTGGATTTTTCCCTTTTGGCTTTGGTTGAGTCATTGGTAACACTTAAGTTATCAAACTCATTGTTTATTGATAATTGGAATTCTTCAAGAATTACTTCGAGATCCAATAACTCTAACTTTTCCCAAGGAAAGATTGGGACTTGAGGATTCGAATTAATTCGTCCACTTAACTTACCTTCATAGTTAGAGGTTAACAAAGTGGGAGAAAAAACCCTCTACCTCTAATATTCAACCCTCAAGCTCTAGTGCACTTCCTTTTCAACCATATAATGAATTTTTTCATCCCATCACCACCCTCCATGGAAGAGCACCCACATCCATCAATCCAAGAGCAAGATGATCCCAATTATGCTATTGATATGGAACAGGAAAGAAGAAATCATCTTCGCGAATCCATACTTCATAAGGAGCTAGAGGAGGCCCTATGGGTAAAGGTAGGAGAGACCCTTGAAGATGAAAGAGTAGTTGAAAGGAGTTGTCATGGAGAGAAAATCATCAAGGATGAGTACGATTTTATATTAAAATTACTGGACAAAGCAGTAATTATTGAAGAGGAAAAAGTGGTTGAAGATTTAGGAGATGCAGAACATCTATGGGAAAGTCAAGTTATCAAGCCTCCTTCAAAGACGTTTGAAATTGATGTTGAGGAGGGTGTACAACCTCCAAGGCATATCATGGCTAAAGACTTTGAAGAGGTTGATCAAGAGATGGATATTAAAGAAGAAGAAGAAGCTTGCAAAGAGGTGGAAGTTGTCAAAGAGCACAAGGGAGTGGAGCTTGGAATCACCTTGCCAAAGTTATTGGAGACCCCTCCCCCTAAGTTGCCATCATCCTTCACGACATTCAAGTGGGTAAATTTCATATCCCTTAGCTTTCTGATTCCACTTGAATATGGGCTACTGGAGACGGATGGTCAACTTAGAGCTCTTTGTGGCATTAAGAGTAAAAGGAAGATGGTCAGTGGTAAGAATTGTCCTGCAAGGTTCATTATGGTTGGAAGCTTTAAGTTTAAACGCAAGGGTTGGTGTAAAGCTCAATTGAATGGATCTAGGAAGTTGTTTGGACGCTTCAGTGAGAATTCTAAAGCTGAACCACCCGGATGGAATCATGATAACCAACTTGAAGACGGGTGTAAAAGAAAGATTTGGGATCCTGGAATCTGTTCTGACATCCAACACCCCGGGAGCCTAAGAATCTATTTGAAGCTGCTCAAAGGCTTTACTTGCCTAGTTTGGGATCCCGGAGGCTATTGGAATTACAAACATTGGTGGAGATTCCTGGATGAGTTCAAACACAAGCCACCATAACAGGAAGCTCATCAAATGTCCAACTTAAGGACTTTAACTAAAAGTGCTAGGTGGGAGACAACCTACCATGGTATGATCGTTCCTTTTTCATTTTTAGTTAGTTCTTTTTGTTTTTGAGTTTTATTTTATTTTATTGAACCTGGAGTTTTACATCACATTCATATTAACACTGCATTCTGCATTTTTCATGCATAAAAAAAAAGAGAAGCACGCACGCGATGCAGCAGCGTCGCTGACGCGTCCGCGTCATGTGGAAAAAATGGCCCCCACGCGACCGCGTCACTCACACGGCCGCGTGACCTGGAAATCAATGTACGAAGGGTGCACGGCCGAAAGTTATGCGAGAGTGGTGCTGGACTGGTGCTGACCGCACACGCCTTACCACGCGGATGCATGGCTCACGCGTCCACGTCAAATCCCCATGATGGCCATTCATGCGATCGCGTCGACCACACGACCGCGTCACCCTGGATTTTGGCAATACCAAGTTTCGAACAGAGAGTTGTGTGACCGCGAGGCTGCACTCGCGCCACTAGCACAAATCAAGTCACGCAATTGCGTGCCCCACGCATCCGCGTCGCCTGACCTTATTGCGCACCACGCGACCGCATCACCCACGCGACCGCGTCGCGAGCGTCACACAACCTATCCAGATTAGTGCCAATTTTCTTATCTTTTCTTCTCTAATCCTAATTTCTTCTATCTTTTCTTCTTTCTTCTTTTTTTCTTACTTTATTTCTTTCCCTTCTCATTCTTCTTATCTTTTATTTTATTTTATTTATTTGCATACTTTCATTCATTGCATATTTTTATTTTTCTAAATTTATTATTTTACCATTGGTGTTCAAATATTTTTATTCAACTGTTACATCTTTTCTGGTATTTTCTTGGTACTTAATGACTTGTTTAATTCTGATTGAGTAATATTATTTAAATCAATGCCAATATTTTATATCGGTATTACTTTTGCATTGACATGAATTTATCTCTCCTTCCCCACTCTCTTCCCCATTGTTGTACATTTTGTACCACTGGCATGCCATGGCTTCTATTGTTTTCTCACTTGCATGTTGTAGCTACCATGTAATTGAGATCCTTATTATTTGGCATTAACCCACCCATACTGTATTTATTTTCCTATCTTTATTTCTGGGTTACTCTTCTTCCCTTTTTCTTTCAAGATGGCCACCCGGAAGAGAACCGGAAGACGTTTACATGGGGAGACAGGCAAGTCAATCTGCACAATCTATAGAGAAAAGCATCAGTTGAAGCCACCCGTCCACTTGCACATCTTAGCATGCACCGAGGACGGTGCAATCTTTAAGTGTGGGAAGGTCGATACCGATCTCCATAGGTTAGTACCTTTCTGTTTCAACACCAATGTTTAAATTTTCTTTGTTAAATTAGTTGCTGTATTTGCATGTTTAATTGCATGTTTATTTGATTTTGTGCATTTAGCTACTACTTGGTTGAAGTAATATTTTCTTTTTCAATAAATTTTTATAGTATTTCACTAATTTAAATTGAAAATTTTTTATGTTAAAACTTGTTTGAAGTTGTATTTGGAACATGGTTTTTGAGCCAAAGAACACACAACCTGTGAGATTTTGAGCTTATTTACATGGTTACGTTATTTAACCATAAAATTTTTATTCTTGTGTGTTTCTTCTCTATAATTGCAATCTTTGCTTTGTTCCATTCTATATGTCCATTATTTAGTATATTTACATGCTTGCACATGATTGAGGCCATTGTTTGATTTTAGCTCACTTATCCCAAATAAGCCTACCTTTTAAATCACCCTTGTCAGCCACTTTGAGCCTTTTAATCCCCATTTGTTCTATATTTTACCACATCACTAGCCTTAAGCGGAAAACAAATTAATTATCCCAATTGAATCTTTGGTTAGCTTAAGATAGAGATTGTGTATCAAATAATTGTGGGAAAATTCTGGGAACATGGGTTGATAAGGGAATGTATCATGTTTTTAATTTATTTGAATATGGGAAATTTGGGAACCTACTCATGAAAAATCAAAATAGAAAAATAATGAAAAATCCATGTGCATTGATAAGTTATGTTTGCTTTTATGATTAAACAAAAA
>NC_029788.2:87970366-87985578 GCF_000816755.2 Arachis ipaensis | reverse complement strand
ATGTGATAAATTAAAAAGAAAAAGTTGATACATGAGTATGTGATGTAAAAGTGGGAATCTTGGGTAGCTAGGCATGAATTAGAATTATATAGAGTATATGTATGTTAGGTGAAAGTTTAGATTAATTAAAGATTCATATTATAGCTCACTTGGCCATACATATATCCTTACCTTTACCTTAGCCCCATTACAACCTTGAAAAGACCTCATGATGTTTGCATTGGTACATTAAATAATGTTGATTGGTTAGATGAAGAACAAAGGTTTAGAAAGCATGACTAGAGAAGAGTAAAGTAAATAACCCTATACACTTGAGAGATTAGAGTGATATACACTAGTAGTGAGGGTTCAATGCTTGATTCTATGTTCCCTGCTTTCATGAGCTGTCTTCTTACAAGTTTACTTGCTTTTTATTGTATAATTTGAATTAGTAGAATTTGATTTATGTTTGTCTTGGAGAACTTATTTACTTTTAACCAAGTAGGTAGAAACATTTTGCATTCATATACATAGGTTGCATTTCATACATTTTACAATTCCTCTTCACTTTTATAGTTCTCTCGAGCTTAACATGAGGACATGCTAATGTTTAAGTGTGGGGAGGTTGATAAACCACTATTTTATGGTTTATCTTGTGCTCAATTGAGTGGTTTTTATCTACTCTTTACCCACTTATTCATACTATTTGCATGGTTTTACATTTGCCTTCCTAATTATGTGCTTTAATTGAAAACATGTTTCTTTGGACTTATCTTTGCTAATATTAATCCTCTCTTATTACCATTAGATGCCTTGATATGTGTGTTAAGTGCTTTCAGAGATTACAGGGCAGGAATGGCTCAGAGGATGGAAAGGAAGCATGCAAAAGTGGAAGGAATACAAGAAGTTGAAGGAACTGCAAAGCTGTCAGCCTAACCCTCTCGCACTCAAATAGTTGTAACTTTAGCTACAGAGGTCCAAACGACGCGGTTCCAGTTACGTTGGAAAGATAACGTCCGGGGTTTTGATTTGATATATAATATGCCATAGTTATCCTGACGCTAGGCGACGTGAACGCGTGATCCACGTGGATGCGTCGCAGTGACAAAAAACCAGCGTGGCAGATTTCTCCTCCAGCAATTTCTGGGCTGTTTTCGACCCATTTTGCGGCCCAGAAAACACAGATTAGACGCTATAAAGTGGGAGAATGTATCCATTCATAATCAGGCCTTCACATTCACAATTTTAGGAGTAGATGTAGTTTTTAGAGAGAGAGGTTCTCTCCTCTCTCTTAGGATTAGGATTTAGGACTTCTCTTAGTTTTAGGAGTGACTCTCAATCCCCGGTTCAATGTTCTTTTATTTCTTTTCTCAATTTTGTTTAAAACTCTCTATGTTTAGATTGATTTCCTATTTAATATATTTTGAGGTATTTCAGACTTATGATTGCTTTCTTTCATTTATATAAATAATTTGGATTTTTCCCTTTTGGTTTTGGTTGAGTCATTGGTAACACTTAAGTTATCAAACTCATTGTTTATTGAAAATTGGAATTCTTCAAGAATTACTTCGAGATCCAATAACTCTAACTTTTCCCAAGGAAAGACTGGGACTTGAGGATTCGAATTAATTCGTCCACTTAACTTACCTTCATAGTTAGAGGTTAACAAAGTGGGAGAAAAATCCATTCTCATCACAATTGATAAGGATAACCAGGATAGGACTTCCAGTTCTTATACTTTGCCAAGAGTTTATTTTACAGTTATTATTATTTTATTTTACTTGTCATTGAACTAACTTTTTACCTTAATCCAAAACCCCAAAACATACCTTTGCATAACCAATAATAAGAACATACCTCCCTGCAATTCCTTGAGAAGACGACCCGAGGTTTAAATACTCGGTTATCAATTTTAAAGGGGTTTGTTATTTGTGACAACCAAAACGTTTGTATGAAAGGACTTTTGAGGGTTTAGAAACTATACTTGCGACGAGGATTTATCCTCAAATTTCTAGACCACGCAAAAGTTCTCTCATCACATGCCTCCAGCCATGCTCCCGCGCAACTCTCTGTTTCTTTTCTTCTTTGTTTCGAATGCACGTGTGACACGGACGCGTCAGCGACGCTTGCGCGTCGCGTGCATTTTTTTGTTTTTTGTTTTTTTATATGCAGAATACAGAATACAGAATACAGCAAGCAGATGAATATGCAAAAATTATGAGAAGAATCACTTAAGAAAAATAAAGTAGAATAAAATAAAATAAAACTAAGACTGAAACAGAACGATCATACCATGGTGGGTTGTCTCCCACCTAGCACTTTGCTTTTACGTCCTTAAGTTGGACAGTCTTCAGGCTCATTCTACCTCTGTTGGTGGGTCCTCCAAGAGGAAGACCTCTAGCTCTTTGTGTTCCTTCATCTTCTCACCATGATAAAGCTTTAGGCGATGTCCATTGACCTTGATAAATTTGGAGCTAGAAGGATGACACAGGTGAAAGACTCCGTATGGCTCTGCCTTTTCTACTCTGTAGGGACCTTCCCATCTTAATCTCAGCTTGTCTGGCATGAGTCTCAGTCTGGAGTTATAAAGGAGAACCAACTCCCCCAGCTTGAACTCTCTCCTTTTTATGTGCCTATCATGCACAGCCTTCATCTTCTCTTTGTATCGCCTGGAGTTGTCATATGCTTCTAGGCGAAGGTTCTCTAATTCTACTAGTTGCAGCTTTGTTTCAGCGCCAGCTTCCTCGAATCCCATGTTGCACTCCCTCACAGCCCAGAAATCCTTGTGTTCCACCTCTACTGGAAGGTGGCAAGCCTTTCCGTACACTAAGCGGAAGGAGCTCATCCCAATGGGTGTCTTGTACGCTGTCCGATATGCCCAGAGCGCATCAACAAGTCTGGTTCTCCAGTTCTTCCTATGAGGCTTGACTATCTTTTCCAGAATGTGCTTTATTTCTCTATTAGACACTTCTACTTGACGATTGGTCTGGGGATGGTAAGTTGTTGCCACTTTATGAACAATCCCATGCTTCTTCAGTAATCCGGATAATCTCCTGTTACAAAAGTGAGTGCCTTGATCATTCAGGATTGCTCGTGGTAATCCAAAGCGACATATAATATGGTTTCTAACAAAGAAAACAACAGTGTTAGCATCATCAGTACGGGTAGGAATTGCTTCCACCCATTTGGAAACATAATCTACAGCTAACAGTATATAAAGGTAACCACTAGAGTTTGGAAATGGACCCATGAAGTCAATGCCGCAAACATAAAAAATTTCACAGAATAGCATAATCTGTTGGGGCATCTCATCCCTCTTGGATATATTACCAAACCTTTGGCATGGAGAACAAGATTTACAAAAGTTAGCAACATCTTTTAAAAGAGTGGGCCACCAGAATCCACAGTCTAAAATTTTTTTAGCTGTTCTTTGAGAGCCAAAATGTCCTCCACTTTCAGAAGAGTGGCAGGCCTCTAAAATGGACTGGAATTCTGATTGAGGCACACACCTCCTAATTATCTGGTCAGCACCATACCTCCATAAATATGGGTCATCCCATATATAATATTTGGACTCGCTTTCAAGTTGTTTCTCTAATGCTTAGTAAAATTAGGAGGAAAAGTATGGCTAACTAGATAATTAGCTACAGGTGCATACCAAGGAACTACCTCAGATACTGCATGCAAGCTATCAAATGGAAAAGCATCATTGATAGGAGTTGTTCTGAGGGTTACCTTAAACTGGAGGTCGATCTTGGATGAGATCTTCTGTACTGGTCGGAGATGACGTGTCCGGCTGGCTGATGACGGCCGGAGCTGTTGTGTCCGACTTGCTGCACTGCTGATCCTTGGCCACCGGAAGGTGGGGGGTACCTGCAAGAGACTCCGATGCTTAAGTTAGCATGGGTATTAAACAGGTTTATTGTAGAATCAGAGTATGAGTTATACCTGGGTGCTCCAGTGTATTTATAATGGTGAGAAGTGACCTTCTTAGATAAGATAAGTTAGTTATCTTATCTTATCTTATCTTTGGGCGAGGTCAGCTTATCTTCAACGGAACCGCCTTTATCTCTATAGGCTGGGATTGCCTTTAGATCCTGGGTCGTGTTCCTCTATTTGGGCCCTTTTATTGGGCTTTGCTGTCGATTTGGCCGAGTTCTTCGTAAAGAAGTTGGTCCGCTTGACCTGAACAGGTCGGTCGCTTCGCTACTGAACATCCCGGTTTGGACAGCTCGACCCAGGGTATGAACAGTGCCCCTGCTTGAGCTCGGTCTTCTTTTTGAGGCCGAGTTCTTGACTTCAGTCCTTCTTTAGTGAAGCCAAACTCAAGCATTTTGTCGATTCCTTTGTAGAAGCTTTTTTGAATGTAGAACGTTTTTTCCTCTAAAAGCGCGCGCTTTTATTTCGGCGCTTTGGGAACGTGCGTGGTTTTAATGCCTTCATTTAATTTTAACATTAATTGCCCCGTTTCCCTTTTGGTTTTTTTTATTTTGAAAAACCCAGAAATGGTTTCTCTCCCTCGCCCTTTTCGTAACTTCTTCGCACTTATTCCTTTATTCTCTGCTTTTCACCCTTGTTTCAATTTTTCTTGCGTTGCGGCGTCTGAAGCTTCTGTTTTCTCCTGGAGTTTCGCGTTTCTCTCTGCGATATTGCTTTTGTTCGTACTTTCTACTCGTGAGGGGGCGATTCCAGATTTCGTCTTTTCATTCTCAATTTTCTTGAAGCTTGCGGCTTTTTCCAAGTTGGTGCTAGCTTTCTTGTTTCTTTTATGGCTTCGTCTTCAGTTTTGATTTGCATTTTTGAAAGTTTGAATCTTTTTCTTGGTCTTGTATTTGCTTGTCACTTATAATGCCTTCTCTTGGTATTTTCGTCGAGGCTTTCTAGGATTTTGTTGCTTCTGGTTATTTTCTGTCTGGTACCGATAGAAAGTCTGCCTTTTCCTTGCTTTGTTTGGAGATTTCTTTTTCGTCCGATTCTGAAAAAGTTTGCATCTTTGATGATTTCCTCTTAGCGTTCTTTGATTTTGGAAATGCTTTTTGCTTGGTAGACTGTAATTTCTGTGTTTTACTGTGATGAAAAAATGTTTGCTGTTTGAATGCTTTCTGAGAGATGCTGGGATGCGAGCTGTAGATTTTTCCTGAAAACCTTGCCTGATTATTGCCTCCAAAGGATGCCCCAGGACTTTGGTTTGGGTCTTGGGGTTTTCCTTTTTCTGCGTGTTTGTCTGTATCGTGTTTGAGTTGTTTTCTCCCTTGTCCGAGATGTTTTTAGTAATCCCATCTTTTTTCTTACTTGTAGGATTAGTTGGCCTCATGTCTTCTCGCAATAACATTGTAGAGATGCCTTCCAGAGTTCCCGAGGGGATGTCCGATTGGCTGGACTCCCTTGTCTTGTTGTGTGTTTCCATTGTGGATGCTGAATTTTGCACAGAGCTGAGGAAGCGCCATAGGATTTGTGGTAGTAGTGCCCGCGAAGGGGATTATGAGCTTGTTGCTCCTGATTCTGATGAGAGAGTTTGTTTTTCGACCTCGTCGAGGGGGAGCGTCCTTCCTTCTATGCTTATGAATACTTCTTCAGTCAATTAAATGTTACTTTCCCTTTTACTGCTTTTGAAACTGACTTGTTGTGGTCCTGTAATATTGCTCCGTCCCAGCTTCATCCAAACTCCTGGGGTTTTATCAAAATATTTCAACTTCTTTGTCAGGAGTTGGACATAACACCTTCTGAAACTCTTTTCCTTTATCTTTTTGTCTCGGCTAAACCTGGAGGTTCCTCCAAAAAGAAAGCTTCCTGGGTTTCTTTCAGGTTGGCCTAGGGGCATAAAGTTTTTGCCATGTATGATGAGTCGTTTAAAGATTTTAAGAACTACTTCTTCCGGGTCCGTGCCATTGAGGGGGTTCTCCCCTTTTTTCTTGATGAAAATGATGAACCTGCTTTTCCTCTAGAGTGGCAAAAGAATGTAAGAGTGCCACGTTATACGTGGGAAATGCTTAGTGAGGTTGAACGGGCCTTTGTGGTCGTTCTTGAAGATTTGTGGGGGAAGCCACCCCACCTGGACACGAAGAGATTTTTGAGTGATCCATCGTTGGTTCGGGCTGCTTTGGGTACTGCCTGATTTATTTTTATACTTGCTCCCGGGCTGTGTTTCTCCTGTGTTATAACTTGTCTTTGTTTTTTGTCTTTTTCAGAGATGTCAAAGAATAACGATTCTATGAGGGCCTATAAGAAGGCAAAGAAGGCGACCGTAGCACTAAACCTCTCGGCCAAAGCGGCTGGAGAGGGATCTTCTCAGCCTCTGGTTAAACCTCCTATACCGAGTTCTCCCGGACCGAGGAGAGCAATTCCTACTCCTCAGGTCCGTCAGGTTGATCCTCCACAATCTTCCGTTGCGGCTTCTGGTCCCCCTCCTAGTAAGAAGCAAAGAACAGCTGAACCTTTCAACCTTGACGCTCCTGACCTTGATGCAGTTGAGTTTGTAGATCAACAAGTTGGCCCTTATGGTGTTCTTCCTATGGACGACGTGTCGATTCTTCATCATTTTGATTATATCACCCGGAGTGGCATCAAGTTGGCACACATGGGGGCGGCCCTATATCGGACTGCTCAAAGTCTTCCTCTCCATGCCACTAAAGCTTTTATGGAGGAGGCCAAACAGGAGTTTGATCGGATGAAGGATTTGAAGGAGGAGCTGGAAGTAAGGGTGGCCAAGTTGGAGAAAGATTTGGAAAATGAAAAGGCTATTTCTACTTCCCTGGCTGGTTCTCTGAAACTGGCCGAGGACACGGCTATGCGGCATAAGGATAGTTATTTGACGTCCTACCGGGAGGTGTTGCGCCTAAGGGAAGAATTGGAGAGTGCCTGGGAGAATTACTCTGAACTTCAAGGTCACCTTGTTGGCAGTGTAACTGCTGCCTATGAAAACCTGAAGGCACAAGTTCGGGTTATTGCTCCCGAGGCTGACCTGAGCCTCTTTAGCTTGGAGAACGTTGTCAGGGATGGCAAGGTTGTCCCTGATGACGAGGATGAGGATGATATCGATCCTCCCCCTGTAACCTCTACCAAGGTGTCGACTTCTGCTGCCCCTGCCGAGGTTGGCCCTCCTGTTTCTGATCCCGACTGCCAGATTTTGAATCGGGATGACGGTACAGTAGATGCCGTTCCTCTCCAGACTCGGCCTTCGTCTCCTCGGCCTGATGCTGCTAAAAAATCTTCTGACTCTTAGCTTTTTATTCTGAAAATGTGGTTGGCCCGGCTTGTGGGCTTTTTTAAACTCTTTATGTTTTGCTGACGCTTTCCTGTTGCTTGCCCAGCAACTTTTATTTTTTATAAAAACAAATGGTAGCATGCTTTAGCTTCTTTGCGGTAGATTTTGGTTGCCTCCGAGGCTTTTTAGCCTTGATAACTTTGTCTTTTGCGCTTCACTTTTCTTTTTCTGTGAATGTTGGAACCCTACAGCTTAACCTCTTTTGGATTGTTTTCGTATTTTGTATTTTGAATCCTTTGTGGTTGTGGCTAGGTAGGTCTAACTTGATTTTTTTGGTTCGTTCTTGCTCTGGTTTATTTCTGACGATTCGTAACCGATTCTTTCAAGTTGGTCCCCGAGTTGTTTTCGCAGTCTATTTCTGAGTTATATTTGTAATCCCTTTCCTGGGTCTTTTGTCAGGTCTCCTTTGGGATTTGTTTTGATAACTTGTTTGTAGTAGGAGTCCGGCTTGGTAATATCGGTCTTCTTTAAGTTATTTGTAGTTCTCTTTCTTGGATCTTTGTCAGATCTCTTTCAGGGACTACTTGGATAACTTTTAGTAGTAGTAGGAGTTCGACTTGGTTATATCAGTCTCCTTTAAGTTATATGTAGTCCTCTTTCTTGGATCTTTGTCAGATCTCTTTCAGGGACTACTTGGATAACTTTTAGTAGTAGTAGGAGTCCGACTTAGTTATATCAGTCTCCTTTAAGTTATTTGTAGTCCTCTTTCTTGGATCTTTGTCAGATCTCTTTCAGGGACTACTTTGATAACTTTTAGTAGTAGTAGGAGTCCGACTTGGTTATATCAGCCTCCTTTAAGTTATTTGTAGTCCTCTTTCTTGGATCTTTGTCAGATTTCTTTCAGGGACTACTTTGATAACTTTTAGTAGTAGTAGTAGGAGTCCGACTTGGTTATATCAGTCTCCTTTAAGTTATTTATAGTCCTCTTTCTTGGATCTTTGTCAAATCTCTTTCAGGGACTACTTTGATAACTTTTAGTTTTGGGCTGACTTTGTCGTATCGAGCCCTTTTAAGTTAAAGTAATCCTCTTTAATAGGGTTGGCCAGACCTCTTTCCAGGGTTTACTTATAACTTGGATTGACTTGGTCCGACTTGGCAATGTCGGCCAGTCTTTAAAGTTATTATTTTAGCGATCCGTAAGACCTCGTCAGGTTCTTTTTAAGATTGCTTTCGATAACTTCTTGCATTATTCTGTGTTCATCTTTGCCGATTTGTAGAAAGTGGTTGTCATCTCTAGATCGTCTTTTGGGTGAATCGCGTTTTCACCTTTATCGGACGATTTGTCTTTATCGTGATCGTACAGTGAAATTGTTTTTCACTTTATGTCGATCTGTCGCTTTATAATAGGACGATGAATACTTCAGATTAATGCGTCTTGAAATCTTTGTAGAATATCTCAAAAATATTTTATTTAAAAGAAAAGGTAGAAATATATACATATGGGATCGTCTGAGTCTCAACTTGGTGCCTCCTTAAAAAACCTTTTCAGGAAAAAGAGTGCATCCAATGATGAGATCTTTTTTATACTTTTTTCTAACTGTAGTACCTTCGGAGGTTGCAGGCGTGCCATGACCTGGGAAGCTCCCGTCCATCGAGTTCGGACAGTCTGTAGTAGCCCTTTCCAAGCACTTCTATAACTCGGTAGGGTCCTTTCCAGTTTGCTGCCAGCTTTCCCTCTCCTGGTCGAGTTGTTCCGATATCATTTTGGATTAGGACGAGATCATTTTCTATGAAACTTCTCGGCACCACCTTTTGATTATATCTGGAAGCCATTCGACGTTTTAGAGCTTCTTCCCTGATTCGAGCTCTTTCTTGGGTTTCGGGTAACAAGTCGAGCTCTTCTCTCTGAAGTTGGAAGTTTGCTCCTTCATTGTAGTGAACTACTCTTGGCGATCCTTCCTCGATTTCTACTGGAATCATTGCTTCTGTTCCGTATGCTAATCGGAAAGGGGATTCCTTCGTGGTTGAATGTGGAGTTGTTCGATATGCCCATAGGACCTGTGGCAGCTCTTCTGCCCAAGATCCCTTTGCATTTTGTAGTCTCCATTTTAGTCCAGCCAATATGACTTTGTTAGCCGCTTCGGCCTGTCCATTGGCTTGTGGATGCTCGACGGAGGTGTACTGGTGCTTTATATTCAGGTCGGCTACTAGTTTTCTGAAGCCTGCGTCTGTGAATTGAGTGCCATTGTCTGTAGTTATTGAATATGGAATCCCGAATCTTGTGACGATGTTTCTATATAAGAATTTCCGACTTCTTTGAGCGGTGGCATTGGCTAGGGGTTCTGCTTCGATCCACTTTGTAAAGTAATCTACGCCCACTATGAGAAATTTAACTTGTCCTGACCCCTGTGGGAAGGGGCCGAGAAGGTCGAGTCCCCATTTTGCAAATGGCCAAGGTGAAGTCACGTTGATGAGCTCTTCTGGTGGGGCGATGTGAAAGTTGGCATGTTTTTGACATGGTGGACATGTCTTTACAAATTCTGTGGCTTCTTTTTGTAAAGTTGGCCAATAGAATCCTGCTCGGAGTACTTTTTTGGTGAGAGCTCGCGCTCCGAGATGATTACCACAAATGCCGCTATGTATTTCTTCTAGCACTTCCTTTGTGTTGGAGGTTGGTACGCATTTTAGTAAAGGTATTGAGATTCCTCTTTTGTATAGGATGTTGTTTATGATGGTGTAGTACTGTGCCTCCCTTTTTAACTTCTTTGCCTCCAGTTCCTTGGTTTTATCCAAATATTTTTTCATGGTGGGATCTTTGGCTTGGTAGCTCCCTGTTATTTGTGATGTGACTACTTGTGAATCGCTGTAAATGTTGAGTTTTTGAGCTCCGACTTCTTTAGCCAGCTTCAAACTCGCTAACAGTGCTTCATATTCTGCCTGGTTATTGGAGGCCGGGAACCCGAACTTGAGGGAGAGCTCAACTTGGGTTCCTTGGTTGCTTTCTGTTATTACGCCTGCGCCGCTTCCAGTTTTATTTGAGGAGCCATCCACGTAGAGATTCTATTCTGTGGGAGTTTCCGGGGTGTCTGTGAATTCTGCGATGAAGTCGGCCAGATATTGTGATTTGATGGCCGTCCGAGCTTCATATTGGAGGTCGAACTCTGATAACTCGACTGCCCATTGTAGGATTCTGCCTGCTAAATCTGTTTTCTGCAGTATGCCTTTTATGGGTTGGTTAGTTCTGACCTTAATGGTATGAGCCTGAAAGTATGGGCGGAGTCGTCGAGATGGCAGGATGAGGGTATAGGCAAATTTTTCTATTTTCTGGTAATTCAGCTCAGATCCCTGTAGTGCTTTGCTAATGAAGTAGACGGGTTGTTTCCCATTTTCGTCTTCTCTGACTAGTGCTGAGGCTATCGCCCGGCTTCCTACCGCGAGATATAATATAAGTGGTTCTCCTTCTTGTGGTCGAGATAGGATAGGTGGCCGTCCGGATCGCTCTGGTCCGAGTTTTCTTTGCTTCTGCTGCACCGGCCGAGATCCTGGATAGACCGCCAACATGTGGCACATTAACTTAGGGTCTATGCCTGGCATGTCTGCGGCTTTCCATGCGAAGAGGTCGGCATTATCTCGCAGGAATTGTATCAGTGAGTTTTTTGAATCTCCTCCTAGGACCGTGCCAATATTAGTCGTTTTATCCAGGGTATCTCCAATCTGAACCTTCTCTATCTCGCCTTTTGGGTGCGGACGAAGTTCCTCCCGACGCTGAGCTCCGCCAAGCTCAATTGTATGAAACTCTTCTCCTCTTCCTTTGAGGTTTGAGCTCTCGTTATAGCAACGACGTGCCATCCTTTGATCTGCTTTTACAGTAGCTATACCCTCTTTAGTTGGGAATTTCATGCATAGATGTGGGGTTGAGACTATTGCGCCGAGTTGATTGAGTGGTGTCCGACCTATGAGCATTGTAGGCTGAACTTACGTCGACTACTATGTAGTCTATTTTGAGGGTCCTAGATTGGTTCCCTTTTCCAAAAGTAGTGTGTAGCGATACGTATCCCAACGGTTGTATCGGGGTGTCTCCTAGTCCAAACAGATTGTTCGGGTATGCTCTAAGTTCCCTTTCGTCTAAACCGAGTTTGTCGAAAGCTGTTTTGAATAAGATGTCGGCAGAACTCCCTTGGTCCACTAGTGTGCGGTGTAGATTGGCGTTTGCTAATATAATTGTGATGACCATGGGATCGTCGTGTCTCGGAATAATGCCGGATGCGTCCTCTTTAGTAAATGTTATCGCTGGGATGTCGGGTGCTTCCTCCTTTCCCTCAACGTGGTATACTTCTTTGAGATATCTCTTTCGGGATGATTTGGAGATCCCACCCCCTGCGAATCCGCCATGTATCATGTGGACGTGTCTTTCTGGTGTCCGAGGTGACCATTCAGTTCGTCCATTATCTTCGTCTCTCCGTCTTTTTCTTTGGTCATCATCCCGGGTGGCCAGGAATCGATCTAATTTGCCTTCTCTTACCAATTTTTCTATGATGTTTTTCAAGTCGAAGCATTCATTGGTAGAATGCCCTTGAATCTGGTGGTATTCACAATATTCCTTCCGATTTCCTCCTCCCCTTTTGCCTTTGAGTGGTCGCGCTGGGGGAATTTTCTCTGTATGGCAGACTTCTTTGTATATGTGGACCAAGGATGCTTTGAGAGGAGTATAGTTGTGGTACTTTTTGATCTTCTCACCTTGTCGATCTTCTTTCTTTTTGGAGTCCTTGTCTTTGTCTCGGTAGGAGGCCCCATATTTTGAGGTTTCTCCCAACCGAGCGTTCTCTTCCATGTTGATGTATTTTTCTGCTCGCTCTTGTACTTCGTCTAAGGAGGTAGGATACTTTTTTGATATGGATTGGCTGAAAGGCCCTTCTCGTAAGCCATTGATAAGCCCCATGATGGCAGCCTCTGTTGGTAAACTTTGTATGTCCATGCACGTTTTGTTAAATCTTTCCATGTAGTTGCGGAGGCTCTCCCGATCTCCTTGCTTGATCCCTAGTAAACTGGGTGCGTGCTTGGCCTTATCTTTCTGGATGGAGAATCTGGCCAGAAACTTTTTGGCCAGGTCGTCGAAGTTTGTGATGGACTTCGGAGGTAGGTTGTCGAACCATCTGATCGCCGTTTTTGTGAGAGTTGTTGGAAAAGCTTTGCAGCGAACGGCATCTGAGGCATCGGTAAGGTACATCCTGCTCCTAAAATTGCTAAGATGGTGGTTGGGATATGTGGTGCCATCGTACAAAACCATATCCGGAAGCTTGAAGTCGTTTGGAATTTTGGTCTTCATAATTTCCCTGGTGAATGGGTCCTGTTCTTTGCGTGAAGTTTCCTCAGGAGTGGTCCGAGGAGCTTTCATTTTGAGGTCGGCCTCTAATTGCTGTAGTTTTTCTTCTAGTTCTCGTCGTCACCGTACCTCTCTTTGCAGATCTTTTCCGATCTCCCGTTGTTGCTGGGTTTCTTTCTCAAGTTGTTTTAAACGTTCTTGGAGTGCTTCCATGGCTCCCGGATTTGGTGAGTTTTTGTCCCCGTTGGATTCCGGGGTATCCTTTAGCGTAGTGTTCGCGTTCTTGTGCGGTGTTCTGTTTTCTAGATCTGAATCGTGGTCGTTATCATGGCCGTCCGCCATGGTTTTGGGATGACTTCCAGGTTCCCCGGCAACGGCGCCAATGTTCCGAGGGTTACCTGAAACTGGAGGTCGATCTCGGATGAGATCTTCTGTACTGGTCGGAGATGACGTGTCCGGCTGGCTGATGACGGCCGGAGCTGTTGTGTCCGACTTGCTGCACTGCTGATCCTTGGCCACCGGAGGGTGGGGGGTACCTGCAAGAGACTCCGATGCTTAAGTTAGCATGGTTATTAAACAGGTTTATTGTAGAATCAGAGTATGAGTTATACCTGGGTGCTCCAGTGTATTTATAATGTTGAGAAGTGACCTTCTTAGATAAGATAAGTTAGTTATCTTATCTTATCTTATCTTTGGGCGAGGTCAGCTTATCTTCAACGGAACCGCCTTTATCTCTATAGGCTGGGATTGCCTTTGGATCCTGGGTCGTGTTCCTCTATTTGGTCCCTTTTATTGGGCTTTGCTGTCGATTTGGCCGAGTTCTTCGTAAAGAAGTCGGTCCGCTTGACCTGAACAGGTCGGTCGCTTCGCTACTGAACATCCCGGTTCGGACAGCTCGACCCAGGGTATGAACAGGAGTGGAGTCATCCTTAATGTGCTCAAGGTGACTCAAGTGGTCTGCCACAAAATTCTGGTTGCCACTCCTATCCTTAATTTCTAAATCAAATTCTTACAGCAACAGTATCCAATGTATTAGCCTTAGTTTAGACTCTCTTTTAGCTAATAAATAATTTAGAGCTGCATGGTCCGAGTACACTACCACCTTAGTACCAAGTAAATAGGCTCGGAATTTATCCAAAGCAAAAACAATAGCCAGAAGCTCTTTTTCAGTGGTGGTGTAATTAGACTGAGCAGCGTCTAAGGTCTTAGAAGCATAGGCAATTACAAAAGGATCCTTACCTTCGCGCTAGCCAGCGCCGCTCCTACTGCATGGTTGGAGGCATCACACATAATCTCAAATGGCTGGCTCCAGTCTGGTCCTCTCACAATTGAAGCTTGAGTTAAGGTGATCTTCAGCTAATCAAATGCATTCATGTAGTCCTTACTTAGCTCGAACTCAACATCTTTCTGCAACAGTCTAGATAAAGGAAATGCTACCTTACTGAAGTCCTTGATAAATCTCCTGTAGAAACCTGCATGGCCCAGGAACGAACAGACTTCTCTCACAGAGGAGGGGTAAGGCAAACTAGAAATGACATCTACCTTTGCTGGATCTACAGAAATACCAATATTAGAGACAACATGTCCTAGTACAATACCTTGTTTTACCATAAAGTGACATTTTTCAAAATTCAATACAAGGTTTGAACTAACACACCTGTCTAACACTCTAGCTAAACCATCCAAGCAAAGGCTAATTGAATCACCATATACGCTAAAATCATCCATAAAAACTTCTATACAGCTTTCAATAAGATCTGAAAAGATACTTGATGCGGGGCGGAAGTCGACTGATTAAGAAATTAATATAGAAATACGTTGCGAGTATAGTTCTTAACCAACTAAAATTTGCTCATCAATTTAGAAGGGTTGTCACAAAAATTAGAATAAAAATACTGGGAGTATGAGACCCAGGTTGTCTCCCAACGAGTTGACAAAAGGGTGCTATCTTATTAATAAGAAGTTTTCTGGGAAATTTTGAGTTTGGGCAATGGGCACAAGCATATGATTGTAAATTAAAGCAATGAAAGTTAAAAGAGATTTATATTATTCTAAATAAAAAGCCTTGACTGGGGGAATGATTAATTGGAATCCTTGTTGGAATTCTCTCAAGTGTAGTATAAAGAGGTTGTTGTTTTCACTTAGTTAACACTTACTAAATAAAGGAAAGTCAAGTGATTGAGCTAACTCTTATTCGCAAATCCTAGTCCTCTCCCTTGGGAAGGTCTAGCATTAGTAAATACAGAATTAGCCAACAACTTTCAATTTAACTAATCACTTGAGCATCCCAACTCAAGTGTCTCCTTTTAATCAACCCCCTGATGCTAGGGCATTTTGGCCAGTTTCACTGACCTTTTCTTTATGGTTTTAGGGTAGTTTCATGCACTTTCTTAGGAAATAAGCAAGTTTTGGGTAGAATTTCACTTACATCTTGATTCAAGCTAACATTGTGATTTTTATATGAATTCATGAGAATTATGCATGAATTGAATGACAAATTGGATGATGCATGTCTCATAACTTGGACTAGAACTTTGATGCACTTTATTGCTTGATTTCAGGACAAAGGAAGCAAGGAAGAACCACGTTAGCAGCCACGTTAGTCTAACTAACGTGACCTCTAACGTGGAAGGGGAGCTAGCTTGCAACGTTAATGAGAAAAGTAATCGCCAATAACGTCCTCGAAGCCATCATAGCCCACGTTAA
>NC_029788.2:87925786-87967335 GCF_000816755.2 Arachis ipaensis | reverse complement strand
ACGTTAACTCCCACATTAACTACATTAACGTGGAAGCTAACGTGAGTAAAAGGGATGATGAGCCAACGTTAGTGACGCTCACCTTTGTCACTAACGTTGGAGATGGCTAGCAATACCACGTTAGAAGCCACGTTAACCTAGTTAATGTGAACTCTAACGTGGGAAGTAGGGGCATTTTGGAACGTTAGTGACAAAGGTAAGTGTCACTTACGTTCTCAAAGATGTGGCAAGCCTACGTTAAAGGTCACGTTAGCCACACTAACGTGAACTCTAATGTAGGGAGAAAAGAGGATTCTCAACGTTATTGGAAAAAGTAAGTCCCAATAACGTGTGCGAAGGACCAAGAGGCAACGTTAGTGGTCACGTTGATGCCACTAACGTTGAAGTTAACGTGGAGCATCCTTGGGTTAGGAACGTTAGTGAAAAAGGTGATTGTCACTAACGTTCTCGAACCCACACTTTCACTTAATGTTAACGCTACTAACGTCCTAAGCTAGAATCCCTGCCTACTTCACACTTTCTCTCTGCAAGTAAAGCTAAGCCCACTGAAGAAGATAACTACTTCAACTACAGATCCAAAGGCCTATATCCAAGACTTGAAGAGGCAACTAGAAGATCAAAAGAATAATATAAATAGGGAGAACTTTGAACTAGAAGAGAGCTTTTTGGCATTATTAGAATTACTCTCTGTATTTTACTTTCTCTGCAACTTTTAGTTTAATTCTCAGAATATACTATCCATCTATGCTTTTCATTCCCAGAGCTATGAACAACTAAACCCCTTTCATTGGGTCCCATTTAAGATTCTGCAATTTACCTTCCGTCGTTTATTTTCTGCAATTTATTTTCCTGCCATTTAATTTCCTGCAATTCTCAACCCAATTTCTGCTTAGCTCAACTAGAACATTCTTCCAATTAAAGTTGCTTGACCAATCAATCCCTGTGGGATTCGACCTCACTCTATTGTGAGTTTTTACTTGACGACAATTTGGTATACTTGCCGTGGGAGATTTGTTAAAGGACAAGTTTTTGTGCATCAAGTTTATGGCGCCATTGCCGGGGATTAATTTTGTATCAACAATGATTAAATTGGTGGATAACTAGATTGGGCATTTGTTTTTATTTTGTCTGATTTAAGTTCATTTGAGTAATTTACTTTCTGTTCAGTTATTTTCTTCCCTTTCCCCTACCCATTTTTCTTAGTTGTTTATAATTCAGTCACCAACCCACTAACTGTTTGATATATTGCATCACTCACACTAACAGCATTTCTGTAGAAATTACTATCTGCATCTATCTTTCTTGCTTTTGCCTTGTTGATTGTATGACAGGTAGAAGAAGCGGGGCTTCAACTTCCTTTGATTCTGAACCTGAGAGGACCTTCCTTAGATTAAGGAGGGAAGCAAGAGGAAATAGAGTAGTTGGTGCTGAGGAAGAGGAGGAGTACTTTGAACCAGATATGGATGAGAATATGGAGAACCATCATGAAAAAGAGGCTCACAACCATGGCCGAGAAGGTCCAACACATTAAGCTGGGCAAGAGAGAAGAGTTCTGGGTTCTTACATCAATCCAAACCCAGGAAACTGTGGAAGTAGCATCCAACGACCAACCATACATGCCAACAACTTTGAACTAAAGCCACAGCTGATCACCCTTGTTCAGAACAATTGTTCATTCGGAGGAAGTGTCCAAGAAGACCCCAATCAACATCTAACCACCTTCCTGAGGATATGCGATATAGTGAAGTCTAATGGTGTTCATCCTGGCACTTATAGACTACTTCTGTTCCCTTTCTCACTCAAGGATAAAGCATCTTAAGGGCTGGAATCCTTTCCAAAGGAGAGTTTAGCAACCTAGGAAGATGTGGTGAACAAATTCTTGGCAAGATTCTATCCTCCTCAACGGATCAACAGGTTGAGAGCTGAGGTACAAACCTTTAGGCAGCAAGATGGTGAGACTCTATATGAAGCATGGGAGAGGTTTAAGGACCTGACAAGAAGATGCCCGCCAGATATGTTCAATGAATGGGTGCAATTGCACATTTTCTATGAAGGTCTTTCGTATGAATCAAAGAAGGTAGTAGACCACTCATCCGGGGGATCTCTGAACAAGAAGAAGACCATTGAAGAAGCCATAGATGTCATTGAGACTGTAGCTGAGAATGACTATTTCTATGCTTCCGAAAGAGGCAACACTAGAGGAGTGATGGAGCTGAACAACGTAGATGTACTGCTAGCTCAAAACAAGATGATTACCAAGCAATTAGCTGACCTCACCAAGAAGATGGAGAGGAATCAAGTAGCAGAAATCACCACTTCAGCAGCAACTCAAGAAAGAGTGAATGAAGAGGCAGAGGGTGATCAGGAATAAGCCAACTACATTGGAAATTCACCCAGGCAGCACCATGACCCATACTCCAAAATATATAATCCTGGTTGGAGGAACCACCCAAACTTTGGGTGGGGAAATCAACAGGATCAAGGCCAAGATCAGAGACGCCACAACCCCAGCAACAATGCAACTCACCAACATTCCACACAGAGATCATATCAGCACCCACCTAACAACACACCTCAACATCCATACCAAAGTCAAAATGGCCCTTCTCACCCCTCCAATCTTAACTCACCATCATCTAAAGATAGACTCTCCAGGATTGAAACCCTACTTGAAGGCATATGCAAGGAAATTTAAGATAACAATGTGTTCAAAAAGGAGGTGCAAGCCAATATCAAGAATCAGGGAGACACCATCAAGAGGCTGGAATTTCAAGTGGGATACCTATCTGAGAAGATTCCCAAACCTACTGATAGATTCCCAAGTGACACAGAGAAAAATCTGAGAGGTGAAGCAAAGAAAGTCAGATGGGAAGATTGTAAGATGGTTACTATAAGTGATAAGGAGACTGAAGAGGAGCCGAACAAACCATCAGAACAACCTGAAGATACATCAACAGGAAAGCAGGAAGAGAATCATCAAGAAACCACAATTACGCAGAAAGAGTTGCTGAGGCTCTATGCACCCTTTCCCCAATTACTAAATGGTGGTGTAGAGAAGAGAATATACTCAAGGTTTCTTGACATATTTGCATCCCTCCATGTAAACATACCATTCATCAAGGCTCTCCAACAAATGCCCTCATACACCAAGTATATGAAGGAGCTGCTGACCAGGAAAAGCTCACTCAAGGGAGGACAAACCATAGTGATGAACAAGGAGTGTAGTGCTCTCATTCAACCAGAGCTGCCTACAAAAAAGAAGGACCCAGGGAGTTTTCACATCCTCTGTGCCATAGGAGAAACAATGTTTGACAAAGGACTCTGTGATTTGGGAGCAAGCATCAACTTAATGCCTTTATCCCATATGAAGAGGCTGCAAATCAATGAGCTGATGCCTACAGACGTAGTCATCAGGCTGGCGGACAAAACTCAAAAACAAGCAATTGGAGTGGTTGAAAACGTGCTGGTAAAGATTGGGAACTACTTCCTTCCCACAGACTTTGTCATACTGGAAATGGAAGAAAGTCACCTTCACCCAATCATATTGGGAAGACCATTCTTAGCTACAGCCAGAGCGCTCATAGATGTGGAGCGAGGAGAGCTAATACTGAGGATACATGACGAACAACTCACCTTCAACGTCTTCAAACCCTCACCAGAAGCAAGTTAAGAAGGTAAGGAACTAAGGGTAGAGCATGACAGAGAAATGGTGGGAGAAAAAAGCATTGAAGCACAAGTTGTACACCCTGGAATTCCTTTGGGTGATGAACAAGAGAATCAGCAGCTGTCACAGCTAAAGAAAACTCAAGTGGAGCCAAACTTTGACATATCCTTGAATAAATCCTTTTATGCAACATATAGTGAAGAACAATTTTGGTGTTCAAGGCACACTAAGAGGACATGAATGCAACTTATAGCATGTCACTCTTAGTACCTTGAACAAATCATCTTACACCACATTGCCACAAACTAAGTTTGGTGTCACCAAGGTTGCATATATGGAAATTTAATTAGTCAGTTGGTTTGCATTTGTGAATAGCATTTAGTAGTTAACAACAAAAATTTTAAAAAGTAGTTACTCTTTCTTGTCTTTTAAAGTTTGCCGCCACTTCCCACAATTTTATTTTTCTTTTATTTTGTAGGAGGATTAATGGGACATTTGAAGGGTTCGGCCACTACAAAAAGAGAAGACTATACACGTGTCTTCAAGGGGATTGCATTGGGAATTGTTGCCATGCAACATTGGAAGGAGAACAAGCTTGGAAACTGAACCAACCCCATCATTAAGATGATGATCCTTGTGCTCATCCTATGCTAAACCCCATCCGTCCATCACACAACTACCCCATCAATCCACACCTTCCATTCACTCATCACTTTCCTATATAAGTGAGTCCTAGTCCGTACTTCCCTTCACATTCCAGCAACCACTTCTTCAAACTTCTCACTCTCGAAGTACAATTCTCCAAGCCACACCCTATCCAAACCCAACCGAATTCCACCACTCATCACTAATCTCAACACCTTCACTTTTCAAAAGTCACTTATGGCATCATCAAGCTCCAAGAGGCAAAAGAGAAAGGAACCGGTTGAGAGTAGCCCTTTTGATGAAGGAAAGTTCAAAATTGCATTCCATGAACGTGAATTTGAACAGATAAATCTCAAGAAGATATTGCCTGAGTTAACATTCCAATTCAACGAAGATGAATGCCCACAGATTCGAGAGAAGATCGAACAAAGGGGTTGGCAAAGGCTTACGAACCTAGAAGCAAAGATAAATGCAAACCTCATCAAAGAATTCTATGCAAATGTGGTCAGAGAAGACAAAACCAAGGCCCCCACCTTCAAAAGTTACGTGAGAGGAACAGAGGTAGACTTCAACCCCAATGCCATAACAAGGGTTCTTCAGCTGAAATCACCACATTTTGATGAGCCCAGTTATCACGTGAGAATAAGTAATGGCCCCGACAATGATGAACTTGAAGAAATTGTGAATGATATGTGTGTTATAGGATCTGACTGGGAAAGATATTCAGATAGAAGACCTCGGTTCATCAGGAGAGGAGACCTCATCCCGGAAGCCAAGGGATGGTTTGAACTTGTGAGGAGATCTATCCTCCCAGCTGCAAATAATTCTGAGGTCAACGTCACTCGAGCTACTATGGTACACTGCTTAGTAAAGGGTGGAAGCATCAATGTGAACAAAATTATAGCTGAGGAGATTCAAGAATCAGCCAAGAAGAATGATCCAGGTGCTAGACTTTGGTTCCCCAGCACCATCCTTAGGTTGTGTACGAAAGCCAAGGTAGTCTTCGAGGACAGCAATCCAACTTGGGTAAACTCTGGAAGGATGGTTACACTCCAGCGTATAACGCATGTGACACCCGCCCCAACAACAAAGAAGGCCTCAAATAGGGAGAAGAACACCACAAGAAGAACCTCACCAAGAAGAACCTCAACAGGAAGAATATCAGCAAGAAGAGTACTATGATCCAACTAACATCAACTTGAATCACATTCACGGAGCCATTGAGGAGCTAGCGAGGAGTTATATGGAGGGACAAGAACAACAACTGCACATTCAAGCCCAAAGGATGGATCGTCAAGAAGAACTGTTTTCTAATTGGATGAATCAACAAGGGGAGTGGTAGAAACAGCAAATAGAACACTACTCCCAGCTCACTCAAGC
Source organism: Arachis ipaensis (assembly GCF_000816755.2). Taxonomy (NCBI): domain Eukaryota; kingdom Viridiplantae; phylum Streptophyta; class Magnoliopsida; order Fabales; family Fabaceae; genus Arachis; species Arachis ipaensis. Next base: position 87,961,646 of record NC_029788.2, on the reverse strand, counting down.
CATCAATCAAGTGACTGAAAGGCAAGAGCATCAAGACAAACGCCTTCAAGAACTCAATCAACGACAGCTAGCTCAGACGAAGGCATTCAATGAGTTCAGCGTACTGAATGAAGGACGGCAACTACATAGGGAGGAGTTCAACATAAACACTCAAGCTAAGTTGAACTATATGTCTAGTCATATGCATAATCTACACTCTACAATCCCTAGGTATGATGAGGTCCAAAAAGATCTCACAGAACAAGAGGAAAGGAAGGTGAAACAGCAGAAGGAAACATTGAAAAAGAAGATGGAAGATGCTGGCTTCTGGAAGAAGTTGATTGGAAAAAGCAAGGGAAGTGGGAGTGCAAGCACTTAAGAAAAACACAAGGAGGACAAACAGGAAGGAGAGCATGAGCACCCCCAAGAGTAAAAGGTGGTGGAGTTCCCTCATTGTTCCATCTTTCTTTTTCAAGTCTTTTAAATAAGAAAAATCATGTATGAAATAGAACATGCTTCCATAGTAGCTTAGGAATTTTCAATTCTATCTTTAAGTTTGCTTTTGCCTAGGTCTATGCTTGCTAGTCAAATTGCTTGCCTTCATTTTCATCTTGCTTATTGTATGCTTGTCCTTTTAAGTCCAATAAAAAGAGATGTTATGAAAGACCAGAGTGATGTTCAAGTTGTGGAGTAGGTTTTAAAGAGTCGCCCCCTCACAGAGCACTTAACCTAAGGATGCAATAGACTTTGGAAAGACAAAGGGATCAATGAATAACAGTCTCAAGGGGTGCAATCAAGTGAGTATTCCAAGGCATGATAAAGGTCTGAAAGCCAGTAAAGGAATGAACCTAAGTTGCTATGCATGAAACCCCATAAAACCAAGAACATGACTTCCACAATAATGATTCATTCATCTTGTCATTTCATTCATTATTCTCTTGTTCCAGTACTTGCTTAGGGACAAGTAAGCTTTAAGTTTGGTGTTAAGAGCCACGTTAACTCAGTTAACGTGGAGTCTAACGTGGGGAAACAAAAGAATGACCAACGTTAGTGACACTCACCTTTGTCACTAACTTTGAGCTAAGCTACTTTGAGCCACGTTAGTTGCCATGTTAACTCAGTTAACGTGGACTCTAACGTGGAGGGAGCAAAGAATCGGCAACGTTAGTGACACTCACCTTTGTCACTAACGTTGGGATGAGCCACTATGAGCCACGTTAACTCCCACGTTAACTACATTAACGTGGAAGCTAACGTGAGTAAAAGAGATGATGAGCCAACGTTAGTGACACTCACCTTTGTCACTAACGTTGGAGATGGCTAGCAATACCACGTTTGAAGCCACGTTAACCTAGTTAACGTGAAATCTAACGTGGGAAGTAGGGGCATTTTGGAACGTTAGTGACAAAGATAAGTGTCACTAACGTTCTTGAAGATGTGGCAAGCCTACGTTAAAGGTCACGTTAGCCACACTAATGTGAACTCTAACGTAAGGAGAAAGGAGGATTCTCAATGTTATTGGAAAAGTAAGTCTCAATAACGTGTGCGAAGGACCAAGAGAAAATGATAGTGGTCACGTTGATGCCACTAACGTTGAAGTTAACGTGGAGCATCCTTGGGTTAGGAACGTTAGTGAAAAAGGTGATTGTCACTACCGTTCTCGAACCCACACTTTCACTTAACGTTAACGCCACTAACGTCCTAAGCTAGAATCCCTGCCTACTTCACACTTTCTCTCAGCAAGTAAAGCTAAGCCCACTGAAGAAGATAACTGCTTCAACTCAAGATCCAAAGCCCATATCCAAGACTTGAAGAGCCAACTAGAAGATCAGAAGAATAGTATAAATAGGGAGAACTTTGAACTAGAAGAGAGCTTTTTGGCATTATTATTATTACTCTCTGTATTTTACTTTTTCTGCAACATTTAGTTTAATTCTCAGAATGTACTCTCCATCTATACTTTTCATTCCCAGAGCTATGAACAAATAAACCCCTTTCATTGGGTTAGGGAGCTCTATTGTAATTTGATGGATCAATAATAGTTTTCATTATCCTTCTTCTCTCTTTTCTCTTGATTTTACTAGAAAGCTTTCAATCTTCATCCAATCGTCATTTATTTTCTACAATTTATTTTCCTGCCATTTAATTTCCTGCAATTCTCAACCCAATTTCTGCTTAGCTCAACTAGAACATTCTTCCAATTAAAGTTGCTTGACCAATCAATCCCTGTGGGATTCGACCTCACTCTATTGTGAGTTTCTACTTGACGATAATTCGGTATACTTGCCGAGGGAGATTTGTTAAAGGACAAGTTTACGTGCATCACCCCCTTGTCAAGTTGGGAGTCTACTCCATCAACATGGATACCATCTTCGTTGTTGGGAGTTTGGAATAGAAAAGAGACATGATAATTTAAATAAAATAGGGATTAAAAATTAATTAAAGGTAAAAGTAATTCTCTATATTAATAAATCCAAAATAATCCAATTGTAACTCTAAACAAGATTTAAGAATATGGAATAATAAGGGAATAAGAAAACAAACTTGAATAGTAACTTCAACGGAGGTGATGACTCTTCTCAATATCCAAATCCAAAGCAAAAGCATAAACTATAAAACTATGAATGTAAAAGGAAACCTAGAGGAAGTGTGATTTCTCTCTAGATTCAAATCTAAAAATCTAAAACTATGCTAATGAGAATGTGTGTTGAGTCTCTGCATGTTACCTGGCTCTAGTCTATGTTTTTAGGCCGAAAACCGGGTCAGAACCCGGCCCAAAATTGCCCCTAGCATTTTCTGTTATTTCTGCAGATCGCGCATGTCACGTGTACGCGTCACTGGTCATCTTCGCGTGTCACGCGTACGCGTCAGGCACGTGCACACGTTGTCTTGCAGAACTCCAACCCACGCGTATGTGGTGTGGGAAATTGTGATTACACTTTTCACAACTCCGCACAACTAACCAGTAAGTGCACTGGGTCGTCCAAGTAATACCTTACGTGAGTAAGGGTCGATCCCACAGAGATTGTCGGCTTGAAGCAAGCTATGGTTATTTCGTAAATCTTAGTCAGGAGATTAATAATAAGAATGATTATGTTTATGAAAAGTAAATGACATAAAATAAATGGTACTTGTGATTCAGTAATGAGAAACAGGTTGAGGTTCCAGAGATGCTCTGTCATCTGAATCTCTGCTTTCCTACTGTATTCTTCTCCAAACACTCATGGCTTCCTTCTATGGAAGGCTGTATGATCCTCTCGGATGAAAAATACCAGGCGTTGTCCCTGCACGGCTGATCATCTGTCGGTTCTCACTAGCGTCGAAATAGGACCGTTGTCCTTTTGCACACTGTCACTGCGCCCAACATTCGTAAATTTGAAGCTCGTCATAGTCATCCCCTTCCAGATCCTACTCGAAATACCACAGACAAGGTTTAGACTTTCTGGAGCTCAGGAATGCTGCCAATTGGTTCTAGCCTCTACCACGAAGGTTCTGATCTCACAGATTCGGTCCGTGGATCAGAGTTCCAAGAGATACGCACTCAAGCTGTCGCCCAATGACTACGTTGAGCTCAGATAGAATGGAGTGGTTGTCAGGCACGCGTTCATAGGGTTGAGGATAATGATGAGTGTCACGGATCATCATATTCTCCATATTGAGGTACGAGTGAGTATCTTAGAATAGAATCAAGCGTAATTGAATAGAAAATAGTAGTAATTGCATTAATCCATTGAAACACAGCAGAGCTCCTCACCCCCACCTATGGGGTTTAGAGACTCATGCCGTCAAAGGTACAATATGAAATGTAAAAATATAATAAGGTACAAAATGAATCTCTAAAAGTAGTTTTTATATTAAACTAGTAACTTAGGTTTACAGAAAATGAGTAACTAAGTGCAGAATTCCACTTCTGGGACCCACTTGGTGTGTGTCTGGGATGAGCTTTCAAGCTTTCACGTTCATATGCCCATAGTTGGCGTTAAATGCCACCCCAGGTGCCAGAATGGGCGTTTAACGCCGAAAAAGGTGCCAGTTCTGGCGTTTTACGCCAGAAAGTTTTAGGCTGACTTTGGACACTGGTTTGGGCCATCAAATCTCTGGCAAAGTATGAACTATTATATATTGCTGGAAAGCCCAGGATGTCTACTTTCCAACGCAATTAAGGGTGTGCCAATTGAGCTTCTGTAGCTCCAGAAAATCCATTTTGAGTGCAGGAGGGTCAGAATCCAACAGCATCTGCAGTCCTTTTTCAGCCTCTGAATCAGATTTTTACTCAGGTCCCTCAATTTCAGCCAGAAATTACCTGAAATTATAGAAAAACACACAAACTCATAGTAAATCCCAGAAATGTGATTTTTGAATAAAAACTAATAAAAATATAATAAAAAGTAACTAAAATATACTAAAAACTACCAAAAACAATGCCAAAAAGGGTATAAATTATCCGCTCATCACAACGCCAAACTTAAATTGTTGCTTGTCTCCAAGCAACTAAAAACAAAATAGGATAAAAAGAAGAGAATATACAATAAATTTTAAATATCAATGAAGTTCAGTTCCAATTAGATGAGCGGGACTTGTAGCCTTTTTGCTTCTAAACAATTTTGGCATCTAACTTTATCCTTTGAAGTTCAGAATGATTGGCATCTATAGGAACTCAGAATTCAGATAGTGTTATTGATTTTCCTAGTTCAGTATATTGATTCTTGAACACAGTTACTTTATGAGTCTTGGCCGTGACCCTAAGCACTTTGTTTTCCAATATTACCACCGGATACATAAATGCCACAAATACATAACTGGGTGAACCTTTTCAGATTGTGACTCAGCTTTGCTAGAGTCCCCAATTAGAGGTGCCCAGAGCTCTTAAGCACACTCGTTTTGCTTTGGACCACGACTTTAACCACTCAGTCTCATGCTCTTCACTTGGACCTTCATGCCACAAGCACATGGTTAGGGACAGCTTGGTTTAGCCGCTTAGGCTAGGATTTTATTCCTGTGGGCCCTCCTATCCATTAATGCTCAAAGCCTTGGATTCTTTTTACCCTTGCCTTTTGGTTTAAAGGGTTATTGGCTTTTTCTGCTTGCTTTTTCTTTTTCTTTCTTTTTCTTTTATTTTTTGCCAAAATTTTTTTTCGCAAGCTTTGTATTCACTACTTTTCTTGCTTCAAGAATCAATTTTATGATTTTTTAGATTATCAATAATATTTCTCCTTTTTCATTATTCTTTTAAGAGCCAACAGTTTTAAAATTCATAAACAACAATATCAAAAATATGCATTGTTCAAGCATTCATCCAGAAAACAAAAAGTATTGCCACCACATCAAAATAATTAGATTATTTTCAAGATATAATTCGAAATTCATGTACTTCTTATTTTTTTGTAAATAAAAATATTTTTCTTTTAAAAAAGGTGAGGGATTCATGAGATTATTCATAGCTTTATGACATATCCTCTAAATTTTATTGATCATGGAATAGAAATAAGACATGAAATAAGCATAAAAGCAGACAAATAATAATAAAAGAAAGGAAATTAAAGACAAAAATAAATGACTCTAATACTAATTCTCATGTAACTCTTAAAATGGATCTCTAATAACAAAAATTATCACAGAGTTAGGACTCAACAACCTGCATTGGGAGAGGCAAGTGCTCCTTCAATTTATAGGACGCCTGGCTCTTCAAGGGACAGCTTCTGGCGCTTTAGTTCCTGTAGCTCACGCCCTTGCTTCTCTTATTCTCTGAGCAGTTTGCAGAGCACGCTATTCTGATTCTGCTGCTCTTCTTTGAGTTGATCTATAAATTCTTGCAGCTTATTGACAGATGCTTCTAAGCGGGCCCAATAGTCAAATTGAGGAATTTCTGGGAGGAGTTCATGTGCCCTCCTTTTGATGAGGTTGTCTTGAACTTGAGGTTCATCAATCACCCTTTTGGTGATTGGGTGTTCGACTGGGATATACTCATCAACACCTATTTGTACTCCCGCATCTTTACACAATAGACTGATCAAGCTTGGGTAGGCCAATTTGGCTTCAGTGGATTCCTTGTTTGCAATTGTGTAAATTTCACAAGGAATTAATTGATGGACCTCTACTTCTTTTCCCAGCATAATACAGTGGATCATCACTGCTCTTTTGACAGTGACTTCAGAGCGGTTACTGGTGGGAAGTATGGATCGTGCAATGAAATCCAGCCAGCCCCTAGCAACTGGCTTGAGGTCTCCTCTCTTCAGTTGGTTTGGGATACCTTTTAAATTGGTTATCCACTTGGTTCCAAGGAGGCATATGTCCTCTAGAACTTGATCTAACTTTTTATCTTTAGCCATTCTCCTGTTAAAGGATTCTGGATCATCCTGCAGTTGAGGAAGTTTGAGGACTTCTCTCACTTTGTCAAGATGGAAGTAGATAATCCTCCCTCTGACCATGGTTCGAAAAGTGTGGAAGGCAGTTCCCTCCATTCTTTGCTTATCTGTTAGCCACAGATTTGCATAGAATTCCTGGACCATGTTTCTTCCCACATTCGTCTCAGGATTAGCTAGGATTTCCCAGCCTCTGTTTCGAATCTGCTCTTGGATCTCCGGATATTCGTCTTCTTTCATATCGAACTTGACTTTCGGGATCACTGATCTTCTGCACACTATTTTGAAGTAATGATATGCATGTTCTTTGGTGCAGAATCTCTCATGCATCCATTGTTGTTTTGGATTGTTTTCTTTCTTGCCTCTTGGAGTGGTTTGTTTTCCTTTAGTAGCCATGATCTTGTTCAATGATCACGAAAAATCACACCAAACTTAGAGGTTTGCTTATCCTCAAGCAAAAGCATAGAAAGAAGATGAGTAGATGGAGAGAATGATTTGAATGATGGAGGAGGAGTAATGGCCGAATGTATAAATAGAGGGGAGGAGGGGTATGGTTTCAAAAATTTAAAAAGAAAAAGATATGATTGAAAGATATGATTGATAAAAGATAAACACGATATGCAAAAGAGAAGATTGTTTTCAAAATATAAGAGATATGAAGTAGATATGAGGAAGTTAAATCTGAATTTTTGTTTATGTATCTAAGAAATAAAAGTTAATATGAATGAATCGAAAATATTTAAAAAGAAATTGGGAAGTTAAATGAGTTTTTGAAAAAGATTTGAAAAGAATTTGAAGGAGAATTAAAAGAAATTTATAAGATTATGAATTTTTGTTAATGGAAGTTAGAAATTGAATGTTTGTAATGTTTAGATGCAGAAAATTTTGAATTAAAACAAGAAAATTTGAAAAAAATTGGATTGAAAACGAAATCACCTCTCCCCTATCTGTTCTGGCGTTAAACGCCCAGAATGATATCTATTCTGGCGTTCAACGCCCATCTGGTGGCCATTTTGGGCGTTTAACGCCCAGCCAGGTGTCCTGGATGGCATCAAACGCCAGAAATTCTTCTTCACTGGGCGTTTTTCTGAACGCCCAGAATGCTGCCAATTTTGGCGTTAAACGCCCAGAATGCTGCCTATTCTGGCGTTTAACGCCCAGAATGATACCTTTACTGGCGTTAAACGCCTAGAATGGTAGCCATTCTACCGTTTAACGCCTAGTTTGCCTCTTTACTGGCATTTTAAAGCCAGTGAGCTCCTTTCCTCTGTGATTTCTCTGTTTTATGTCTTGAACCTCCATTTTCCTGACTTATTCACTGAAAATATATTAATTAACAAGGAAAACAAAATTAAAAAGACTTATCAAACTGTTACAAACATCTAATTATTGATAATGGCTGGGTTGCCTCCCAGCAAGCGCTTCTTTACTGTCTTTAGCTGGACTTTACTGAGCTTTTAACTTAGTCTCAGCTTTGAGAATTCTTGCTCAATATTGCCTTCAAGATAATGTTTGATTCTCTGTCCATTAACAATGAACTTTTTGTCAGAATCAATATCTTGAAGTTCTACACAGCCATATGGTGACACACTTGTAATCACATATGGGCCCCTCTACCGGGATTTCAATTTCCCGCCTAGAGTTAAATAGCAGGACCTTCTGTCCTGTCTCAAAGACTCTAGATGATAGCCTTTTGTCATGCCATATTTTTGCTTTCTCCTTATAAATTTTTGCATTTTCGAAAGCATTGAGTCTGAATTCCTCCAGCTCATTCAATTGGAGTAATCTCCTCTCTCCAGCTACCTTAGTATCAATGTTTAGGAACCTGGTTGCCCAGTAGGCCTTGTGTTCTAGTTCCACTGGCAAATGATAGGCTTTTCCATACACAAGATGGTATGGAGATGTCCCTATAGGAGTCTTGAATGCTGTTCTGTATGCCCATAGAGCATCATCCAGACCTCTTGCCCAATCCTTTCTACGGGCATTTACAGTCCGCTCCAGGATTCGTTTTAGTTCTCTATTTGAGACTTCAGCCTGCCCATTTGTCTGTGGATGATATGGAGTTGCCACTTTATGGTTAATTCCATATCGGACCAGAGCAGAGTCAAGCTGTTTATTATAGAAATGAGTGCCTCCATCGCTGATCAGTATCCTAGGGACACCGAACCTGCTGAAGATATGCTTCTGGAGGAATTTCATCACTGTCTTAGTATCATTAGTGGGTGTGGCAATTGCTTCCACCCATTTAGACACAGTCTACTACCACTAGAATATAAGTGTTTGAGTACGATGGTGGGAAAGGCCCATGAAGTCAATACCCCATACATCAAACAACTCAATCTCTAAGATCCCTTGTTGAGGCATGGCATAACCATGAGGCAGATTACCAGCTCTCTGGCAACTGTCACAGTTACGTACAAACTCTCGGGAGTCTTTATAGAGAGTAGGCCAGTAGAAGCCACACTGGAGGACTTTGGTGGCTGTTCGCTCACCTCCGAAATGTCCTCCATATTGTGATCTATGACAATGCCATAGGATCTTCTGTACCTCTTCTCTAGGCACACATCTACGGATCATTCCGTCTGTACACTTCTTAAAAAGATATGGTTCATCCCACAAGTAGTATTTTGTATCAAAAATCAAATTTTTTCGTTTGCACCTTGCTATACTCCTTGGGTATGAATCTCACAGCTTTATAGTTTGCAATATCTGCAAACCATGGTACTTCCTGAATGGCAAAGAGTTGCTCATCCGGGAAAGTTTCAGAAATCTCAGTAGGAGGGAGGGACGCTCCTGCTACTGGTTCTATCCGGGACAGGTGATCTGCTACTTAGTTCTCTGTCCCTTTTTTGTCTCTTATTTCTATATCAAACTCTTGCAGAAGCAACACCCATCTTATGAGTCTGGGTTTTGAATCCTGCTTTATGAGGAGATATTTTAGAGCAGCATGGTCAGTGTACACAATCACTTTTGATCCTACTAAATAAGATCTGAACTTGTCAATGGCATAAACCACTGCAAGTAACTCCTTTTCTGTGGTTGTGTAATTTTTCTGTGCATCATTTAAAATATGGCTAGCATAATAAATGACATGCAGAAGCATATTATGCCTCTGTCCCAATACTGTACCAATGGCATGGTCACTGGCATCACACATTAATTTGAATGGTAATGTCCAGTCTGGTGCAGAAATAACTGGTGCTGTGACCAGCTTAGCTTTCAGAGTTTCAAATGCCTGCAGAAACTCCTTGTCAAAGACAAATGGCGTGTCAGCAGCTAGCAGATTGCTCAGAGGTTTTGCAATTTTTAAAAAATCCTTTATAAACCTCCTATAGAATTCTGCATGCCCCAGAAAGCTTCTGATTGCCTTAACACTGGCAGGTGGTGGTAATTTTTCAATTACCTTTACCTTAGCTTTATCCACCTCTATTCCTTTGTTCAAAATTTTGTGCCCAAGGACAATTCCTTCCGTCACCATAAAGTGACATTTTTCCCAGTTTAAAACTAGGTTAGTCTCTTGGCATCTTTTCAGAACAAGTGCTAGATGGTCAAGACAGGAGCTGAATGAGTCTCCAAATACTGAGAAGTCATCCATGAAGATAGAGAGCATGCACCTCTGAAAGGTTGTAGGTGCATTGCATAGACCAAATGGCATCCTTCTGTTGGCAAATACTCCAGAAGGACATGTGAATGCTATTTTTTCTTGGTCCTGAGGATCTATTGCAATTTGATTGTAACCTAAATAGCCATCCAAAAAGCAGTAGTATTCATGACCTGCTAGTCTCTCTAAAATCTGGTCTATGAATGGTAAAGGAAAATGATATTTTCTGGTGGCTGTATTGAGTCTTCTGTAGTCAATACACATACGCCACCCTGTAACTGTTCTTGTAGGAACCAGTTTATTTTTTTCATTATGAACCACTGTCATGCCTCCCTTCTTGGGGACAACTTGGACAGGGCTCACACAGGGGCTATCAGAAATAGGGTAAACAATCCCAGCCTCTAGTAGCTTAGTGACCTCTTTCTGCGCCACCTCCTTCATGGCTGGATTTAGCCGCCTCTGTGGTTGAACCACTGGTTTAGCATCATCCTCCAATAGGATATTGTGCATGCATCTTGCTGGGCTAATACCTTTAAGATCACTTATGGACCAACCAAGAGCTGTCTTGTGTGTCCTTAGCACCTTAATTAGCGCTGTCTCTTCCTGTGGATTTAAAGCAGAGCTTATGATCACCGGAAAAGTGTCACCTTCTTCCAGAAATGCATATTTCAGGGATGGTAGTAGTGGTTTGAGTTCAGGTTTAGGAGGCTTATCCTCTTCCTGAGGAGTTTTCAGAGGTTCTTCCGTTCTCTCTGGTTCCTCCAGATCAGGCTGAACATCTTTAAAAATGTTCTCTAGCTCTGATTCGAGACTCTCAGTAATATTGACCTCTTCTACCAATGAATCAATAACATCTGCGCTCAGGCAGTCTTTTGGTGTGTCTGGATGCTGCATGGCTTTAACAACATTCAACTTAAACTCATCCTCATTGACTCTCAGAGTTATCTCTCATCTTTGGACATCAATGAGGGTTCGTCCAGTTGCTAGGAAAGGTCTTTCTAGAATGAGAGTTACACTCTTGTTCTCCTCTATTTCCAGCACTACAAAGTCAGTAGGAAAGGCAAATGGCCCAACCTTGACAATCATGTCCTCAATTATGCCTGATGGAATTTTAATGGAGCCATTAGCAAGTTTGAGGCATATCCGAGTTGGTTTAACTTCATCAGTCAAACCAAGCTTTTTGATAGTAGATGCAGGTATTAGGTTGATACTTGCCCCAAGGTCACATAGAGCTGTCTTGGTACAAGCACCCTCTAATGTGCATGGTATCATAAAGCTTCCGGGGTCTTTAAGCTTTTCTGGTAAGCTTTTCAGAATGACTGCACTGCATTCTTCAGTTAGGAGAACTTTTTCAGTTTCTCTCCAATCCTTCTTATGACTTAAGATCTCTTTCATGAACATAGCATAAGAGGGTATTTGCTCAAGTGCCTCTGCAAACGGAATCTTTATTTCAAGTGTCCTGAGATAGTTTACAAAGCGGGCAAATTGTTTATCCTGTTCCGCTTGGCAGAGTTTCTGAGGATAAGGCATCTTGGCTTTGTATTCTTCAACCTTAGTTGCTGCAGGTTTATTTCATACAAAAGTGGTTGGAGAAGCCTGCTTAAGGGGGTTGTTATCAGCACTTGCAAGTGTCTGACCCCTTTGTAGCGTTTGGACGCCAGAATTGGGGGCTGCATGGGCGTTTAACGCCGGATTGCCACCCTTTTCTAGCGTCTGGACGCCATAAATGGCTGTTCCTTGGGCGTTTAACGCCACTTTTTCACCCTTTTCTGGCATTTGAATGCCAGAATCATTCCTCTCTGGGCTCTTACTATCCTCAGAGGGATTTTGGGTAGTGGTTTGATTATCATTTGTCAGTTGTTCCTTTCTTGGCTTTCTGCTACCTTGGATTGATACATTCAGTGTTTTCCCACTCTTTATTTGAACAGCTTGGCATTCTTCTATTATCTGTTTAGATAGCTGCTGTCTTGTCTGATCCAATTGTGCTTCTATAATTTGGTTGGCATTTTTAGTGTCTTGGAGCATCTCTTTGAATTCTACGAACTGTTTTGTTATAATAAGTAATTGCTGATTGAGTTCAACAACTTGTTCTTGAGGACTAAGTTCAGTGGATACTGCTCTAACCTCTTCTTTCAGGGAGGATTCACTACACAAGTACAGATGCTGATTTCTAGCAACTATATCAATGAGCTCTTGAGCCTCTTCAATGGTCTTTCTTATATGTATAGATCCACCAGCTGAGTGATCTAGAGATATTTGAGCTTTTTCTGTAAGTCCATAGTAAAAGATGTCTAACTGCACCCACTCTGAAAACATTTCAGAGGGGCATTTCCTTAGCGTCCCTCTGTACCTCTCCTAGGCATTATAAAGAGATTCATGATCCTCTTGTTTAAAGCCTTGGATGTCCAGCCTTAGCTGTGTCATCCTTTTTGGAGGGAAGCATTGATTCAGGAATTTGTCTGATAACTGTTTCCATGTTCTTATGGTTGCTGTGGGTTGGTTATTTAACCACCTCTTAGCTTGATCTTTTACAGCAAATGGAAACAGTAACAACCTGTAGACATCCTGATCCACTTCTTTATCACGTACTGTGTCAGCAATTTGTAAAAATTATGCCAGAAACTCAGTAGGTTCTTCTTGTGGAAGACCGGAATACTGGCAATTTTGCTGCACCATGATAATGAGCTGAGGGTTTAGCTCAAAACTGCTGGCCTTGATGGGGAGTATACAGATACTACTCCCGTATGCAGCAGTAATGGGGTTAGCATATGACCCCAGAGTCCTTTTGGACTGTTCATTTCCACTTAGGTCCATGATGGAGAAAAGGAAATTGATATGAATTACAAATAAAATATTTTTTTGTTTTTATTTTATTTAATTAAGAATAACCAAAAAAAAAAAGGAATTAAAATAAAGTAATTAGAAAATAAAAGATAATTTTTGAAAAAAATAAAAAAATAAAAAATTCGAATACTAAGATGACTACTTACTTTAGAAAGATTTGAAAAATTTTGGAAAAGATATGTCTTAAAATTAAAGCTACTTGTAAAAATAATTAAACAAAAGAAAAGATTTGAAAAAGATATAATTTTTAAAATTTGAAGATTGAAACTTTCTCAACAAGGAAACACAAAACTTAAAATTTTTCAATCAAAATAATAAAATGGGACAAGTAATTCGAAAATTATGAATAAGAAAAGAAAAAGGTTTTGAAAAATTTTATAAAGGATTTTCGAAAAATATAAAAAAAAAGGAATTTAAAAATAGAAATTTGGTTTGAAAAGGATTTAAGAAGATAAATTTTTTTTAAAATTGAAATTTTAACTTAACATGCCTAACAAGAAACTACCAAATTTTAAAAATTTTGACTGAATCAACCTAAGGAATTCGAAAATAATGAGCAAATAAAGGAAAAGATATTTTTTTGAATTTTTGAATTTAATGAGGAAAGAGAAAAACAATAAAATGACACCAAACTTAGAATTTTTAGATCAAAACAAAGAAAGCAAACAAGAAAACTTTGAATGTCAAGATGAACACCAAGAACACTTTGAAGATCAAGATGAACACCAAGAACAATTTTGGAAATTTTTAAGAAAATAAAAACACAAGGGACACCAAACTTAAAAATTTTTATACTTTGGACACTAATAATTCGAAAATGCACCAGAAAAATAAGAAAAGACACAAAACAAGAAAAACTGAAGATCAAACAAGGAAAATAAACAAGAACAACTTGAAGATTAGGAAAGAACTAAGAACATATAATTCGAAAAATTGAAAGAAAAATAAAATCGTGCAATTGACACCAAACTTAAAATATGAAACTAAACTCAAACAGAAGACTAAATTATGAAGTTATTGGTTTTAAAAATTTTTTAAAATAATTTAGAAAAATAAAATAAGGATTTTAAAATTTTAACCAAAAATAATAATAGAAGACTCAATTTTTGTGACTCTAAACCAAAAAGATAAATTTTTCCTAATCTAAGCAACAAAATAAACCGTCAGTTGTCTAAACTCGAACAATCCCCGGCAACGGCACCAAAAACTTGGTGTGTGTGATTACACCTTTCACAACTCCGCACAACTAACCAGCAAGTGCACTGGTCGTCCAAGTAATACCTTATGTGAGTAAGGGTCGATCCCACAGAGATTGTCGGCTTGAAGCAAGTTATGGTTATTTCGTAAATCTTAGTCAGGAGATTAATAATAAGAATGATTATGTTTATGAAAAGTAAATGACATAAAATAAATGGTACTTGTGATTCAGTAATGAGAAACATGTTGAGGTTCTGGAGATGCTCTGTCATCTGAATCTCTACTTTCCTACTGTCTTCTTCTCCAAACATGCATGGCTTCCTTCTATGGCAGGCTGTATGATCCTCTCGGATGAAAAATACCAGGTGTTGTCACTGCACGGCTGATCATCTGTCGGTTCTCACTAGCGTCGGAATAGGACCGTTGTCTTTTTGCACACTGTCACAGCACCTAACATTTGCAAGTTTGAAGCTCATCACAGTCATCCCGTTCCAGATCCTACTCAGAATACTACAGACAAGGTTTAGACTTTTCGGATCTCAAGAATGCTGCCAATTGGTTCTAGCCTCTACCACGAAGGTTCTGATCTCACGGATTCGGTCCGTGGATCAGAGTCCCAAGAGATACGCACTCAAGCTGTCGCCCAATGACTACGTTGAGCTCAGATAGAACAGAGTGGTTGTCAGGCATGCGTTCATAGGGTTGAGGATAATGATGAGTGTCACGGATCATCATATTCTCCATTTTGAGGTACGAGTGAGTATCTTAAAATAGAATCAAGCGTAATTGAATAGAAAATAGTAGTATTTGCATTAATCCATTGAAACACAGCAGAGCTCCTCACCCCCACCTTTGGGGTTTAGAGACTCATGCCATCAAGGTACAATATGCAATGTAAAAATGTCATAAGGTACAAAATGAATCTCTAAAAGTAGTTTTTAAACTAAACTAGTAACTTAGGTTTACAGAAAATGAGTAACTAAGTGCAGATAGTATAGAATTCCACTTCTGGGACCCACTTGGTAAATGTCTGGGCTGAGCTTTCAAGCTTTCACGTTCATATGCCCATAGTTGGCGTTAAACGCCACCCTAGGTGCCAGAATGGGCGTTTAACGCCGAAAAAGGTGCCAGTTCTGGCGTTTTATGCCAGAAAGTTTTAGGCTAACTTTGGACGCTAGTTTAGACCATCAAATCTCGGGCAAAGTATGAACTATTAAATATTGCTGGAAAGCGCAGGATGTCTACTTTTCAACACAATTGAAAGCACGCCAATTGGGCTTCTGTAGCTCCAGAAAATCCATTTCGAGTGCAGGAGGGTCAGAATCCAACAGCATCTGCAGTCCTTTTTCAGCCTCTGAATCAGATTTTTGCTCAGGTCCCTCAATTTCAGCCAGAAAGTACCTGAAGTTATAGAAAAACACATAAACTCATAGTAAAGCCCATAAATGTGATTTTTGAATAAAAACTAATAAAAATATAATAAAAAGTAACTAAAATATACTAAAAACTACCTAAAAACAATGCCAAAAAGGGTATAAATTATGCGCTCATTAGTACGCGTCAGGTACGCACACGCGTCGCTGCAAATTTCTCCATATCGCACGCACGCGTGAGCCATGCATGCGCGTCGATGCTCGCTAGCTATCTCCTTAGTTTCTTGTGTTCTTTCCATTTTTGCATGCTTCCTCTCTATTCTCTAAGCCTTTCCTGCCCTATAAAGCCTGAAACACTTAACACACGGATCACGGCATTGAATGGTATAAAGGAGAATTAAAATACTCAAATTAAAGACTTCTAGGAAGCAAGTTTTCAATCATAGAACAAAACTAGGAAAGAATTGTAAAATCATGCAATTTGTATCAATAAGTGGGCAAAGACTTGATGAAACCACTCAATTGAGCATAAGATAAACCATAAAATAGTGGTTTATCAACCTCCCCACACTTAAACATTAGCATGTCCTCATGCTTAGCTCAAGGAGATAAAATAAATGAGTAGGGAAAAGCAAGACTCATGCAATGCAATGCAATGCAACCTATGAATGTGAATGCAACTATATGCTAAGATGTTTCTATCTACTTGGTTAAAAGTAAAAAAGTTCTCCAAGACAAAAATAATTCAAATTCCACTAATTCAAATCATATAATAAAGATCAGTAAACTTGTAAGAAGACAGCTCATGAAAGCAGGGAATATAGAATCAAGCATTGAACCCTTACTGATAGTATATGTGCACTCTAATCACTCAAGTGTATAGGGTAATCACTCTACTCTTCCCTAGTCATGCTTTCTAAACTTTGTTCTTCACCTAACCAATCAACAAATATTTAATGTACCAATACAAACATCATGAGCTCTTTTCAAGGCTGTAATGGAGCTAAGGTAAAGGTGAGGGTATATATATGGCTAAGTGAGCTATAAATTGAATCCTTGATTAACCTAAGCTCTCACCTATACACACACTCTATATAACTTCTAAAATTATGTCTAGCTACCCATAATTCCCACTTTTTCATCTCATACTCATGCATCAACTTTTCTTTTAATTTTATCACATATGCATTGATCTTTTCATTAACTTAACTTAGCATTGGGGTAATTTTATCCCCTTATTTATTTGTTTATTGAATATTTTTGGTTTTTTTTTCTTTTCTTTTTATGGAAAAATAAACATAACTTATCAATGCACATGGATTTTTAATTTTTCTGTTCTCACATGAGTAGGTACCCAAATTTCCAATATTTTATCATTTAAACACTGTGCACTTTTTATTAACCCAAGTTCCAACAGTTTTCCCATACTTAATTGACATACAATCTCTATCTTAAGCTAACCAAAGATTTAATTTGGGGTAATTAATTGTTTTTCTGCTTAAGGCTAGTGATGTGGTAAAATATAGAACAAATAGAGATTAAAAGGCTCAAAGTGGCTAACAAAGGTAAATGGAAGGGTAGGCTATTTGGGATAAGTAAGCTAATAATCAAATAATGGCCTCAATCATATGCATGCATATAAATACATTAAACATTGGACATACAGGATGGAACAAAATAAAAATTACAATTATAGAGAAGAAAACACAACAAGAATAAAATATTATGGTTAAATAATGTAACCATGTAATTAAGCTCAAATCTCACAGGTTGTGTGTTCTAGCCTTAAAACATGTTCCAATTTACAATCTTCAAACAAGTTTTAACACAAAAGTTTTAATTCGAATTAGTAAAATTTTTCAAAAATAGGGTCTTAAAAAGAAACTTATTATTTTTCATCCAAATAGAACATGCATGCAAAAACCTATTACTATGCAATCAATCCTATCCTAATAAAAGAAAAATAACCTATTGGTGTTAAGAAAAAGAAAAATTACCTCCGGAAGTCAGGAACTGACCGACCTCCCCACACTTAAAGCTTTGCACCGTCCTCGGTGCCATCAGCCAGGAACAAAGGGGGGCTGGTAGTAGTATCTCCACAGTTAGGATTGGCATGGCTTCCTGTGCTGGTAGATGAAGTGGAGTCCGGAGTGTCTGAGTCTTCTTCAGGTGGTTGGTTGCCAACAATCAGCTCTTTGAGGTATGTAAATCGGAGCTTGTTATGGTGCTCCTTTCACTTTGCTTGCCAGTCAAGCCGGTTCAACCTTTCAAGTATCTGAAGGAGCAGTTGATTTATTTAAGGAGCTTGTGATGTGGAAGGAGAAGGAATATCTCCGGCCGGGTCTGCAGGCCGGCTAGTAGTTGCTGCTGGAGGTCTGATGTACTTCCCGTTGGGGACAATCTGATCATCCCGCGGAATCATGGCTTTGGTGTCCCCAGCTCTGTAGGAGACTCCAGCTGCTGAGACTAGATCTGAAACCAGGGTGGGGAAGGGTAGGTTACCCACAATCTGTACATGTCCCATCATGCTGGATGTGTCTTGGTAAGTTGAGAGGCTAGTCTGTAAGTATACACCAAAGGATAACAGCCATGTCTGCAGTGAAGGAGGACTCGTGAGTGCTCGAAAAGACGTAGTAGGTGATGACAAGTCATCTTATGCTAATTTTTCAAGAAAATTTCACTTGTTTCATTAGGTTTTATACACTTTCTTGCATTGTAAGTAAGTAGTTTGGAGTGGAATTGCATGGTTTTGTTAAATCAATCAACCACCCTTTAATTGATACTAAATCATGAGGTTTAAGCTAAATTTAATTGATTTTTAAATGATTTATAAACCTTGTGAATTTGGTGATACTTTGATTGGTTGTTTTGATTACTTGTAGGTAAAGAAAAGAAGAAAACAAGAAAGCGTAGCCTAAGAAGCGTGGCCCAAGGAAGAGAAAAGTGTGGCAAAAGAAACAAGGAAGCATGGCACATTGAAGGAGGAAAGCCACATCGCTCTCTCCAAGAGCTCAATGCTCTCCAAGGGAGCATTATAATGAACCAAAGAAGCAAGGCTTGGATGCTACGCTCCCCTTGAGAGCTGAGCATTATAATGAACCAAGGAAGAAAGGGGAGAAGCATAATGCTCCGCTCTTGCCAAGAGCATTATCGGGTTCCATCCAAAATAAATTCAGAGAGAAAAGCTAGCCAATGCTTGCCACAAGGTTCGAACTCATGAGCAAGGGGGAGTGAAGGAGTGCTACTCACAAAGGAAAATAAACCAAAAATTGGCCAAGATGCATCTCCCAAGATTCGAACCAAGGACTTGCACCAAGGGGGGAAGCGCTGCCCTTGTTTATTTCACAAGAAAATGGGGTACAAAGCCTCCAGCAAGATTCGAACCAGCAGCCTCTCCTTGGAAGCATGGATGCTGCGCTCTTAAGGAGAGCTGAGCGCTACCTTCCTTGCTTGCTAGCAACATTGACACGGCCCAGGGAGAATTGGTGCGCACAAGACACGCCAAGACAGGGCAATGCTGCACTCTCTCCAAGAGCTGAGCACTACCCTGGTGCTGCTCCAAGCTTGGCACGCTACAAAGGGCCAAGAACACAAGTCATGAGTGCTGCGCTCTTGATAACCAGAATTCACACCCCATTCAAAATTGGTGAATTAGTCCTTTTTGCAAGCGCACCAAAATTATCGTCAAGTAATAACCTACAGTGGAGTGGGATCGTATCATAGAGATTGGCAAATTCGCGCAGTTTTAATCAATTGATGAATTAGTCAAGCGGATCAATATGATTATAGAGTGCAAAATTGTAAATGACATAAATGTAAATGACTAGAATATAAAGAAAAGCAATAAAGTGCAGAAATATAAATGGCAGAAAGTAAAAGGCAGAATTATAAATGACTTGAATGTAAATAGGAATGGAGAATTGCTGAATGTAAAAATAAGCAGTAAAGAAATGGATAGATATGAATGGGAAAATTCATTGAGATTAAAAGATGTTGTCTCTTTAGATTGAAACTAGCTTATATCCCCTTCAATTATGCAACTTATTGACCTCTTGGCAATCATGATTGATTGAGCCCCAATCCCTTGGTGACTCAATCTCTCAGATCTTGATCAATAGCCAATTCCTTGGTCTAATTGCTCATGAAGAGAGATATGCTTGGTCCCTGATTATACCACACACCATTATACGTCCAAGTAGAGGGAGGATTATATGTCACATATCCAAACACCAAAACCCAGATTCTACTCTAGTGTGAGAAGGGATTTCAAGCATGGTTTCATGTTTCCTTTCCCAAGGTTCCCATGAAACCCAATTGCATTCAATCTCTTTCCCAAGATAATTGAATACTAAGCATTAAGAACAAAATTCCTTCTAGCAAATCAAAGAGAAGATGAAGAGAAGAAGGATTTCACTATTATCAATCCATCAAATACAACAGAGCTCCCTCTCTCAATGAGAGGGAAGTTAGCTACTCATAGCTCAAAAAGTACTCAAAAGTGAAGTGTAAAAGTGGATCTAAAACTGACTGCTTAACCCCCTTTCTTCAGTACTCCTTGGGGGTATTTATACTACTCCTAGTAAAATAAAAGAATTACAAAAGTGAAAAAGGAACATTACATTTTGGAGGGAAAAGAAAACACTCAATAAGCATGACTTCTCAGCTGGCGTGTGGCTGGCGCTTCTCTGGCGTGTCACGTGCCCTTCATTTCCAGCTTGGCGTGCCACGCCTAATCCTTCAAGTGGCACGCTCGTCCCTCTCTCAACCTTGGCGTGCCACGCCATAGTGGATTTCTTGTGTTGGCGTGCCACGCCTTCGAACTCAAGTGGCACGCCCCTTTCCTTTCTTACTTCTCTTTGCCTCTGAAAACTTGTACTGCCATGCCACGCCCAAGGTCTGGCGTTCCACGCCCTTGCTTTATGCTCGGCTAGGCTTCTCTGGAAAGTTGAACTAGCGTGGCACGCCCAGGGTCTGGCGTGCCACGCCCCTTTTGTGAGTGAGTGGTTCCTCTGTTTGGCGTGCCACGCCACAAACTTAAGTGGCACGCCGCAATGCTTCACTCTGAATGACACTGGCGTGCCACGCCTGGTTGCTCAAGTGGCACGCCCAAGTGAAGAATGATGAGTGGCGTGCCACGCCTTCGATACCAAGTGGCACGCCCCATGTAATTGGCCTCCTTCATCCTCTCTGGAAACTTATACCAGCGTGCCACGCCTAAAGGCTGGCGTGCCACGCCCATGATGTTGTCTTGGTTCCAGTAGTTGGCGTGCCACGCCTCAGTCTTCAAGTGGCACGCCATAGTGAAATGCTAAGGTTGGCGTGCCACGCCTTCGATACCAAGTGGCACGCCCAGTCTTTGCTTTTGGTCCTTTGTGCATTGGCATGCCACGCCTGGTTGCTCAAGTGGCACGCCCAGTCTTCAATTGCCTTCAGCCCCTTCTCTGGATTGTTGTACCAGCGTGCCACGCCATGCTGCTCAAGTGGCACGCTCATGGATTTGTGAACTTGACGTTGGGATTTTTGCTAGTAAAGAATTTTCTAAACCAACAGAAATCCCTTCGTGCAAACGTTTTGGTTGTCACAAGTAACAAACCCCTAAATAAATTGATAACCAAAGCATTTAAACCTTGGGTCGTCTTCTCAAGGAACTGCAGGGAAGTATGTTCTTATTATTGGTTATGAGTTTTGTAAATTGGGGGTTTTAAAAGTAAGGAACAAGTAAATTAAATGACAAGTAAAATAAATAAATAACTATAAAATAAACTCTTGGCAAGGTATGATAATTCAGAAGTCCTGTCCTAGTTATCCTTATCAATGGTGATGAGAATTGAGTTTAATCCCACTTAGTTGACCTTTACTAAACAAAGGAAAGTCAAGTGGACTAATCAGTTTGATCCTCAGGTCCTAGTCAATTCCTAAGGAAAGACTAGAGTTATTAGAATTCGATTTGATTAGCAAAAATAACAATTATCAATCACGATGAGTTTGACAACTCATGAGTTACCAGTTACTTAACCAAAGCCAAAAAGGGAAAAGTAAACTTACTCGAATAAAAATGTCTTCAGATTGGAAGTAGCAGTAACATAAATAAAAAAAAGCAATCATAAACTGAAATACCTCAAATAACATCAATTAAGAGAATCATATGTAACATGGAAGAGTTCATAAATTAAATTGTCAAAGTAATTAAAAAGGGAATAATATTGAACATGATCAAGAGTTGGAATACTAACTTGAAATAATAAGAAATTCTAATCCTAAAACCTAAGAGAGAGGAGAGAACCTCTCTCACTAAAAACTACATCTAAACTATGAAAAGTGAATAATTCAATACATGCTAATGAATGGATGCATTCCCCCACTTTATAACATCTAATCTGTGCTTTCTGGACTTGGATCTGGGCCAAAAAGGCTTCAGAAATCGCTGTGAGCATTTTCTGTAATTTTTGGTGCGTGGCGTCTGTCACGCGTCCACGTGGGTCACGCGGTCGTGTCATCTGGAGTTTTCCTTGTCACGCATTCACTTCGGTCATGCGTCCGCGTCATCTGTGTTCTGCTTAAAGCGCGCGTCCACGTCAGTCACGCGTTCGCGTCGCTGCCTTTTCGCGCTGGGCATGCGGCCGCGTCGTCCATGCATTCGCGTCGCTGCCAGTTTCTTCAAAAACTCTATTTTGTGCTTTCCTTCCATTTTTGTATGTTTCCTTTCCATCCTTTAACTCATTCTTGCCTTAAAAGATCTGAAACTTCTCAACACACAAGTCATGGCATCGAATGGTAATAAAGGGTAATTAAAATAAATAATTTCAAAGCATAGGAAACATGTATTTTACATATATCACATAATAAGGAAGGGAAAGTAAAACCATGCAATTTACATGAATAAGTGGGTGAAGGATTGAATAAATCCCTTGAATTGAGCACAATGTATGTCATAAAATAAGGGTTTATCATAACTCTTCAAGCTTGGCCTGCCACGCCTGGGTTCTCAAGTGGCACGCCCAAGTGACTTCTTGGGGCTGGCGTGCCATGCCTTCGACACCAGGTGGCACGCCATAGTGAAGGTTCTTCTTGGAATAGTGAGTTGGCGTGCCACGCCCCTTTTGCTCAAGTGGCACGCCCATAGTAATTGATGGGACAGGCGTGCCACGCCCCTTTTGTGTCCTCTATTGTAGCTCTCTGGAATTTTGTATTAGCGTGCCACGCCCAGTCTCTGGCGTGCCACGCCCACATGCATGCTTGGACTTCTTCTTTGGAATTTAGTACTGGCGTGCCACGCCCAGCTCCTGGTTTGTCTTCTACCCAATTTTTGATGCTTTTCTCACCTGAAATTTAGCACAACTCATCTCAAAGTGGTGTACCATAATATTCATCAAATAATGCATGAATTGTACTGATCAAATGAGATTTATGCTCTTTTATGGTTTTCTTTATGCAAGAAAGAAGGGTAGATGATGCAAGTCATCACAACACCAAACTTAAGTTTTGCTTGTCCCAAGCAAATCAATGTGAGTAAACCTTTATAACTTGAGGCCTTGACTTTGAGTGATTGCAATACAACTAAGAGTAAGACTAAGTGTTCAACACATGTATGAATGTTTTAATGTCATGGGAAGCTCTTGGATCCTTGAGGGTTCTTTCAGGTATAGGCCTTAGGTGTCCTTTCTATTGATTGTCACCTTGAAGTAGTACGGGTTGTTTTGCTTTCTTGACCACGACTCTAAGTGTTTTGTCTCAAGACAACCCTTTATTTAAGCTTTCAATTAGCACTCCCAAACCAGTTGGTTTTAGGGTACTAGGTGTTGAGACACCCCTAAGAATTTACTTACCCAGGTCTCTTCTTGACATATCTTCACCACAAGCATCTACTAAGATCTTTAATTCTTTTTTGATCTTTTTAATGTTTCTTTTTCTATCCCAGTAGTTGATGCTCAGAGCCTTGGGTCTTTATTGCTTACTACCTCTTGGTTCTATGGATATTCAAGGAACACCCTTTGGCCTTCCCTGGTTATACCTTCTAGGACTAGTTGCTCTTCCATGACTCATTTTTTTTTAGTTCATCCAATGTTCTACACTTAGTTTCTTATTTCTTAGTTTGTTTGATAATCCATCTTGGCCTTGGTCTCTCTCATTGTTTTTGCACAACTCACAGTGACTCTTATGGGGACAAACTCTACTTTTATTTATGTTGAAATGAAGACTTGAAATACATGGCATTTTCTTTCTTGAAAAAAAAACTCATAAAGACTTCAAACAGGAATTAAAACTAAGCATAAAGCATAAACTATCCTAGCATGACTATTTATTCAAAAAGTAAATAAAGCAAAAACTTAAACAAGATTTCAGAAGTTGAAAAGTGTCAACCATGGGACTTAACAACCTTGAGCAGCTTCATCTTTAGTTCATTGGCCCCTTCCCTTTGTCCTTCTTCTTGGAAGGGGAAGAGCCACCTTCATCTGGCTTGGAGGAACCCTCTTGTGCTTTGGCATCCTTGGGCTTCCAAAATCTTGCCCTTCTCATATAATTCCTTTCATCCTCCTTATGTTTGGCTAGGATTTCCTCTTGTCTTGCACTTAGCTCTTCCATTCCTTGCATGAAGGTTGGGTATCCTAGGTTTAGAGCGGCTATGGTGTTACACAAGTGATTCAGCTTCGCTTGTGTGTTGATGTCATACTGCCTCCTGGATATGGTTCTGGCATCATAGAGATGTCTGAATTCAGCCAAGTTCCTCTGTTGCCATTTGCCTTGCTCTGCTATTTTGTCCAGTGCACTTCGCACCTCTCCCCAGTCAAATTGTTCTTGCTGCTCCTTCCTCATATGCTCCCAATTCCCTTGGAGTTGTTGAATGTTTTGGTTGACTTGGCTCCATTGTTGTTGTTGAGTTTCCTTGAGTTGATTGACATCTTCCCTCAAGTGGTGTAGTCGTGTAGATCGCCCTTCATTTGGTGTACATCTCCTTGCAATTGCTCCCAATTGAATCCCTCTGGAAATTGCTGATATTGGTATTGTGGTGGTGGTTGAAGTGCCAGGAATTAAGGTTGCTCTTCTGCCTCCTCTTCTTCTTGTTATTGTTGTTGTTCATGGGCATGAGCTCTTCGTTCTCTGGCCCTGTGGAGTGGTTGAACAGCCACCACCTTGGCCATCTTTTTGGCAGTTATGAATTTGTCTTGCTTCACAAGCACTTCATCAATGATCTTTTTAACTCCAGCCTCATCATATAGCCTCTGTATAATGCTGGGGAACACCAACTTTGTGTTGTCACGGGTGCTTTTCAGTACTTTGTTGCTGTTGTTGGCAATTATCTCCCCCACATTGATGTTCTCTCCTTTCCTAATGCTGTAGATGAGTACAGCTCTCTCCTTGGTCACCTCTGAAGTGTTGGAGGTGGGGATTAGGGACCTCCTCACAAATTCTAGCCACCCTCTAGCTTGGAGGCTCAAATCTCTTCTCCTCAATTGATTGGGTATTTCATCCTTGTCATTGATCCAACGCACATGCATCACATAAATCTCATTCGGGATCTCATCAAACCCAGGGTCTTGCTGCTTCATTCTTTCTTCATAGCTCCGAGTGGAGCTTGTCCTCTTCACCATTAGCATTCTTTCTATGCTAGAGGGACTGTAGTCAATAGACTTCCCCCTTACATAGCTAATGTAGCCATATTGTTGCCCTGGTTGAGGCACTGCGTTGGCATAGAATTCCCTCACCAAGCTCTCTACCACTTTCCTTGGTGGGTTGCATAGAAGTGACCAACCTCTATTGTTGATCTCAATGTTGATTTCAATGTGCTCGTTCCTCCCTAATTGGAACCCAACTTCTGGAATGATCTCCCTCTCACTCACCCAACCATAGAATTGATTTTGGTTGAATACGGAGAGGAACTTGTAGTCATTGAAGGAACTTGAGGATCCAGAGGTTGGTTCCTTGACTTTTCTTTTCTTTGAGGATGAGCTTTTTGGTGGTGCCATAAGATTGAGAGAGTGTGTTTGAGAGTGAAATGGGGGTTGCAAGAAAGAGCAAGCAAAACAAGGTTTTGCTCCAACACCAAACTTAGGACTTGATTGTCCCAATCAAGGAAAAAAAGAAAGAAAGAAAGTATGGAAAGAGATGGTAAAAGATGAACAGAGAAAGGAAGGTGAGGGCTGTATGCTCTTCATGTGTGATTAGGGTTGTTGAAGTGGAATAGGAGATGGTGAAGTGAGGCTTTAATAATGGGTGAATGTTGTGGTGGGAATGGTGGGAAATAAAAAGGGGTAAATGTTTTCCCACTTGGGGAGTGGCGCCTAGAGTGGGAAGAGGCGCCAACTCTTTTCTCACTGTGTCTTCTGCGTGTGTTGAGTTCTAAAGTGTAAGTACACTTTGACTTCCTTGCTTTGTGAGTTGTTTACCATGTGGGCCCTATCTTCTCTCCTGAATATGAAACTGAACCCATTAGTAATGACAAAAAACCCCTTTCACATTCCTTCTCATCAAGAGTGAATTGGATTGCAACTGATGGGTGTCCCTTGGGACACCAAACTTAATTCTTTGGCATCTTAATAAATTGGTTTTATCATTGTGTATTTAATGTGTTCATAAGACTGGAATAACATCAATCTTTTCATTTTCTTTTGATTCCAATTCTTCTGAACTCATTAAACCACATTTATATTCTTACCCAAAGCATTAATTGCTTTCAAACTGGGTGACTTGGGCTACTAGATGATTCTTGGTGGTGGCCACACCAAACTTAATCCTTGGGCTTACTCTTCAAATGAAGATATAAATTGTTTGTACGCCTAGATTAAGTTGGTGAGAGGCCACACCAAACTTAGCAATTTAGCTAGTCCTTAGCCCATTCACTCATCATGATCTATGCCTTCATCAAGTTGCAATTCCGGGAAAAAATATAAGGAAAATCTAGCTACCAAAGCTAAAATTAACTTTCTAATCTGCAATTGTAAACTAATCCTAATATGGTAATGTAAGATAAATGGGAGATTGAAAATTAAACTACCTAATGTAACAAATTTTTAAACTACTTCTAAGAAAAGTAACTAAATCCAAAAGGATAAAGTGTTGGGGTACCTCCCAACTAGCGCTTCTTTATTATCATTAGCTTGACATTCCTTCATCTTCAGCTGAGCTTGTAGCTCACTCCCTGCTCCTCTAAGGAGCCTCCCAAGTAGTGTTTGAGTCTATGGCCATTGACAGTAAAAGTTCTCTGAGTCTTGTCTTCTATGAGCTCCACATGACCATAGGGAAACACCTTGAGTATGGTGAAAGGTCCTGACCATCTAGACTTTAGTTTTCCAGGGAAGAACTTGAGTCTTGAGTTATAGAGTAACACCTTCTGTCCCTCAGTGAACTCCCTTCTTGCTATCTTTTGGTCATGCCACCTTTTTATATTCTCCTTGTAGATTTTTGCATTCTTATATGCTTGATTCCTAAACTCCTCCAACTCATTGAGTTGCATTAATCTCTTTTCTCCAGTAGCTTGCTCATCATAGCTTAACATTTTTAGAGTCCAAAATGCTCTATGCTCAAGTTCAACTGGTAAGTGACAAGCCTTGCCATATACTAGTTGGTATGGAGACATCCCAATGGGAGTCTTATAGGCTGTCCTGTAGGCACATAGTGCATCATCCAGCTTCTTAGACCAATCCTTTCTTGAGCTTCTAATAGTTTTTTCAAGGATTCTTTTTAGCTCTCTCTTAGAAGTTTCAGCTTGTCCGTTGGTCTGTGGGTGGTATGGAGTTGCCACTTTGTGCTTTACTCCATATCTGAGAAGGAGTGTCTCGAATTGTTTATTGCAGAAGTGTGTCCCTCCATCACTAATGAGAGCTCTGGAAACTCCAAATCTACTGAAAATGTTCCTTCTCAAGAAGCTTATCACAACCTTGTTGTCATTTGTTACAGTGGCTATGGCTTCTACCCACCTTGAAACATAATCAACAGCCACCAATATGTAGCTATTAGAGTAAGAGGTTAGGAAGGGTCCTATGAAATCAATCCCCTATACATCAAATAGCTCCAACTCTAGTATGAATTGCTGTGGCATCTCATTTCTCTTGGTTTGATTACCAGCTCTTTGGCATTCATCACACCTTGACACCATTTCCTTGGCATCCTTAAACATTGTTGGCCAGTAAAATCCAGATTGAAGCACTTTTGCTGCTGTCCTTTCTCCACTGAAGTGACCTCCATATGCAGATCCATGGCACTGCCATAATACTTCCTGCCCTTCTGATGAGCGGATAATTTATACGCTTTTTGGCATTATTTTTACATAGTTTTCAGTATGATTTAGTTAGTTTTTAGTATATTTTTATTAGTTTTTAATTAAAATTCACATTTTTGGACTTTACTATGAGTTTGTGTATTTTTCTGTGATTTCAGGTATTTTCTGGCTGAAATTGAGGGACCTGAGCAAAAATCAGATTCAGAGGTTAAAGAAGGACTGCATATGCTGTTGGATTCTGACCTCCCTGCACTCAAAGTGGATTTTCTCGAGCTACAGAACTCCAAATGACGCGCTTCTAATTGAGTTGGAAAGTAGACATCCAGGGCTTTCCAGAAATTTATAATAGTTCATACTTTGCCTGAGTTTAGATGATGTAAACTGGTGTTCAACGCCAGTTCCATGCTGCATTCTGGAGTCAAACGCTAGAAACAGGTTGCAAAGTGGAGTTCAACGCTAGAAACACGTTACAAACTGGCGTTTAACTCCAAGAATGACCTCTCCATGTGTAAACTTCAAGCTCAGCCCAAGCACACACTAAGTGGGCCCCGGAAGTGGATTTCTGCATCATTTACTTATTTCTGTAAACCCTAGTAACTAGTTTAGTATAAATAGGACTTTTTACTATTGTATTTACATCTTTGGATTATCTTTTGATCCTTTGATCACGTTTGGGGGCTGGCCATTTGGCCATGCCTTGACCTTATCACTTATGTATTTTTCAATGGTAGAGTTTCTACACACCATAGATTAATGTGTGGAGCTCTGCTGTTCCTCAAAGATTAATGCAAAGTACTACTATTTTTCTTTTCAATTCAACTTATTCCGCTTCTAAGATATTCATTTGTACTTCAATATGATGGATGTGATGATCGTGACAGTCATCATCATTCGCAACTTATGAACGCGTGCTTGACAACCACTTCTGTTCTACCTTAGATTGAATGGATATCTCTTGGATATCTAATACAGGGGACTGAGTCCGAGTTATTAGTGTCTTCGTGGTATAAGTTAAAACCCATGGATGGCCATTCCTGAGATCCGGAAAGTCTAAACCTTGTCTGTGGTATTCCGAGTAGGATTTGGAAAGGGATGGCTATGACGAGCTTCAAACTCGCGAGTGCTGGGCGTAGTGACAGACGCAAAAGGATAGTAAATCCTATTCCAGTATGATCGAGAACTGACAGATGATTAGCCATGAAGTGATAGCGCATTGGACCATTTTCACAGGGGGATGGGATGTAGCAATTGACAACGGTGATGCCCTACATAAAGCTTGCCATGGAAAGGAATAGGATTGATTGGATGAAGACAGCAGGAAAGCAGAGATCAGAGGAACGGAAGCATCTCTATACGCTTATCTGAAATTCTCACCAATGAATTACATAAGTACCACTATCCTATTTTATATTTTATTTAATTTTCATCCACTATAATTTCTTAATACAATTTAATCCGCCTGACTGAGAATTACAAGGTGACCATAGCTTGCTTCAAGCCGACAATCTCCGTGGGATCGACCCTTACTCACGTAAGATTTATTACTTGGACGACCCAGTGCACTTGCTGGTTAGTTGTACGAAGTTGTGAAATAGATATAAGATCATGAACGTGCGTATTAAGTTTTTAGCGCCGTTACCAAGGAATGGAATGATCACGATTTCGCACACCACCTTCCTCATGGGATATACACCTTCTTAGGATTCCATCAGCACACTTTTTGAACAAATAAGAATTGTCCCAGATGTAGTGTTTAGCATCCTTAATTAGCTTCCTCCTCATGTGCCTATTGATGTTGGTTGGTAGTTCCCCAATAGCCTTGAAGTTAGCTATGTCTGCAAACCAAGGAGCTACTCGAATCATCATCAATTGTTCATCAGGGAAGCTTTCATTGACTGCTACTTGCTGCATCTCTTCTTCTTGTGGGATCCTTGAGAGGTGGTCAACTACCTTGTTCTTTGCTCCGCTCCTATCTTTAATCTCAATATCAAATTATTGGAGCAGCAAAATCCACCTTATTAGTCTGGGCTTAGATTCTTGTTTGGTAAGCAAGTATTTAAGTGCTGCATGATCAGTGAACACAATTACTTTTGAGCCAATAAGATATGATCTAAACTTGTCAAAAGCAAAAACTATGGCTAAAAGTTCTTTCTCCGTGGTGGTATAGTTCCTTTGATTCTCATTAAGAACCTTGCTAGCATAGTAAATAACATGTACTAGCTTGTCTTTCCTCTGTCCTAGAACAGCACCAATAGCAAAATCAGATGCATCACACATTAGTTCAAAGGGAAGATCCCAGCTTGGTGGTGCTATAATAGGTGCAGAGGAGAGTTTCTTCTTAAGTTCATCAAAGGCTACCATGCACTCTCTATCAAAAACAAAGGGAGTATTTGAGACAAGCAGGTTGCTAAGGGGTTTTGCAATCTTTGAAAAATCTTTGATAAACCTGCTATAGAACCCAGCGTGTCCCAAAAAACTTCTAATTGCTTTGACATTGCAAGGTGGAGGTAATTTTTCAATTACTTTCACTTTTGCCTTGTCCACTTCTATGCCATCTTTTGAAATCTTGTGACCAAGAACCACCCCTTCAGTCACCATAAAATAGTACTTCTCCCAGTTTAAAACCAGGTTGGTTTCTTAACACCTTTTTAACACAAGGACAAGCTGGTATAGGCAATCAGAATATGAGTTCCCAAATACAGAGAAGTAATCCATGAATACTTCTATGAACTTCTCAATCATGTTTGAAAAAATGGAGAGCATGCACCTTTGGAATGTTGCAGGTGCATTGCACAATCCAAAGGGCATTCTCCTATAAGCAAAGACACCATATGGACAAGTAAATGAAGCTTTTTCCTGATCCTTGGGGTCTACAACAATTTGATTGTAGCCCGAATACCCATCTAGGAAGCAATAGTACTCATGTCCTGCCAATCTTTCAAGCATCTGGTCCATGAAAGGTAAGGAAAAGTGGTCCTTCCGGGTGGCTTCATTGAGTTTCCGGTAGTCAATGCACATACGCCATTCGGTCACTGTCCTTGTGGGTATTAATTCATTCTTCTCATTTGCCACAACAGTGATCCCTCCTTTCTTAGGGACTGCTTGCACCGGGCTTACCCAAGGGCTATCTGAGATGGGGTAGATCACCCTTGCTTGCCACAATTTCAACACTTCTTTTTGAACCACTTCATTCATAGTTGGGTTCAGCCTCCTTTATTGTTGTCTTGAAGGTTTGGCATCTTCTTCAAGTAAGATCTTACGCATACACATTGAAGGACTGATCCCTTATAAATCTGCAAGTGTCCAGCCTAAGGCATCCTTGTGTTGTCTCAGCACTTAGATGAGCTCCTCTTCTTGTTCCTTACTCAGACTTGAATTTATGATTACTTGTTGGGTGTTGTTGGCACCTAGATATGCATATTTCAAGCTGGGTGGTAATGATTTCAGCTCTAGTTTAGGTGGCTCTGCATCTTTGTTGCTTGTAATGGTTGACATGATTGAGTTTCCCATGGTTTCTTGTGGTGATTCTCCATCTGGTGCTTGTTCCAGCTCAATGGTTCCTCCACATTGTTCTTCTTCCAAGATTTCTTGAACTATTTGTTCCATGGTGTCTACCAGCATGCATTCTCCTATGGATTCCTTGGGGTAACTCATTGCTTTGAAGACATTGAAGACCATTTTCTCTTTATGCAACCTCAAGACTAGTTCCCCCTTTTGCACATCGATGATGGCTCCAGCAGTAGCTAGGAATGGTCTTCCTAAGATAATTGACGTGTTGGCCTCTTCTTCCATGTCCATCACAACGAAATTAGCAGGAAAGATGAACTCTCCTACCTTCACTAGCAAGTCTTCCACCACCCCATGTGGAAACTTAAATGTTCTGTCAGCCAATTGGAGTGCCATTCTTGTTGGCTTGGCTTCTTCAATCTTCATCCTTCTCATCATGGTTAGGGACATTAGATTTATGCTAGCTCCCAAATCACACAAAACTTTCTCAATGGTGATGTCTCCTATGATGCAGGGAATTTGGAAACTCCCTGGGTCTTTCAGCTTTTGAGGCAGCTTCTTCTGTATGATGGCGCTACATTCTTCAGTCAAGATTATAGTTTCTTTTGCTTCCCAGTTCCTCTTTTTGGTTATAAGCTCCTTCAAAAATTTAGCATAGGGTGGCATTTATTCTAATGCCTCAGCAAATGGTATGTTAATTTGGAGCCTCGTGAAGATCTCTAGGAACTTAGAAAACTGGCCGTCCTTCCCATCTTTTCCCAGTCTTTGTGGGTATGGTGCCCTTGGCACATAAGGCTTCAAGACTGGTTTTGGTGGAGGTGGAGCAGGGATTTCTTCTTCATCCTTGTTCTCATGCTTTGCTGCAACTTCTTCATGCTTGTCTTTGCTTGGGGTTCCTTCTTCTACAACCTTCCCACTTCTTAGAGTAATGGCTTTGCATTCTCCTCTTGGGTTAGCCATGGTATCACTAGAAAATGTGTGTGTGGGAAGTGAGATTTGCTTGGACAAAATCCCCACTTGTGCTTCTAACTTTGAGATTGCTGCGCCTTGTTTTTTCAGATTTGACCTGTATTCCTCTTGATTACCATCTATCCTTCTGTCAGTTTGTGCTTGTCTGTCCATGAGGGTGGAGACTGCTCCTGTAATTTGTGAGGACAGTTGTGCTATTGCAGCTTCCATCGTCTCAAAGTTTCTCTTGATCTCGCATGGTTGCATAGTTGAGGATGGTGTATCCTGATTGAGATTGTTGTGTGTGGGTTGGTTACTATGGTATGATGTGTTTTGTGAGTTGTGGTAGGGTCTATGATTCCCTGTTTGATGGTTGGGGTTGTGGTTAAAATGCTGATTTGATGAATAAGGCTTGTTGTGGTCCTGGTTGTGATTTTGTTGATTTCCCCACCCAAACTTTGGGTGGTTCTTCCAACCTGGGTTGTATGTCTTAGAGTGTGGGTCATATGGTGGTCTGGATGAATTGTTCACATAATTGGCTTGTTCCCAGTCACCTTCAGATTTTGGTGCATTCCCTTCTTGTTGAGGAGTTTGGTCTTGAATGACTGAGGCTTGGTTGGCCTCCATCCTTTTGGTTAGAGCTGCTATTTGAGCTACAATTGCTTTGTTCTGAGCTAACAAAGCATCTACAGAGTTGAGCTCTAGCATTCCCTTCTTTTGAGTCCTTTCTGAAGCATAGAAATACTCATTTTCAGCTACAATCTCAATGACATCTATGGCCTCTTCAATGGTTTTCTTCTTGTTGAGTGATCCTCTTGAAGAATGATCCACAACCTTCTTTGCTTCATAGGATAGTCCTTCATAAAAGATGTGTAGTTGTACCCATTCATTGAACATTTCTGGTGGGCATCTTCTTGTCAGATCTTTGAATCTCTCCTAGGCCTCATAAAGTGTTTCTCCATCTTGTTGTCTGAAAGTTTGCACCTCAGCTCTCAGCCTATTAATTCTTTGTGGGGGGTAAAATCTTGTAAGGAATCTGTTCACTACCTCCTCCCATGTAGTTAAGCTATCCTTGAGGAATGATTCCAACCACTTTGTTGCGTTATCTCTGAGTGAGAAAGAGAACAAGAGTAGTTTGTAGATGTCGGGGTGTACCCCGTTGGACTTTATAGTATCACATATCCTCAAGAATGTGCTGAGATGTTGATTAGGGTCTTCTTGGGCACTTCCTCCATATGAGCAATTATTCTGAACAAGTGTGATGAGCTGAGGTTTCAGCTCAAAATTATTGGCATGAATTGTTGGCTTTAGGATGCTGCTGCCACAATTTCCTGGGTTTGGGTTGATGTAGGAGCCTAAGACTCTCCTTTCTTACCCATCATGATTTACTGGACCTTCTCTAGCATTGTGAGCTTCTTCTTCATGGTGGTTCTCCATGTTCTCCTCCATGTTTGTTTCAAAATACTCTTCCTCTGACTCAGTAGCAACGACTCTTTTCCTTCCTGCTTCCCTCCTTAATCTAAGGAAGGTCCTCTCAGGTTCAGAATCAAAGGAAGTTGAAGCACCGCTTCTTCTACCTGTCATACAACCAACAAGGCAAATTACTCTTGATAGAGTGGTTGTTAGTGTGAGTGATACAATTAATCAAACAGTTAGAAGAGTGGAAATATAGATGATAAAAATAGTCAAAGAAGAAAGAAATAGAACTCAAAATAAAAGAAAATAAAAAGGTGCTAAACAAAATAAAATAACAAGGAATTTAAATTGCTTAATCTAGCTCTCCAGTTGATTTAATCACTGTCAAATTTAAGCTGATCCCCGGCAACGGCGCCATAAAACTTGATAACCGGAATTCACACCCCATTCAAAATTGATGAATTAGTCCTTTTGGCAAGTGCACCAAAATTATCGTCAAGTAATAACCCACAGTGGAGTAGGATCGTATCCATAGAGATTGGCAAATTCGAGCAGTTTTAATCAATTGATGAATTAGTCAAGCGGATCAATATGATTGTAGAGTGCAGAATTGTAAATGACATAAATGTAAATGACTATAATATAAAGAAAAGCAATAAAGTGTAGAAATATAAATGGCAGAAAGTAAAAGGCAGAATCATAAATGACTTGAATGTAAATGGGAATGGGGAATTACTGAATGTAAAAATAAGCAGTAAAGAAATGGATAGATAAGAATGGGGAAATTCATTGAGATTGGGAGATTTTATCTCTTTAGATTGAATCTAGCTTATATCCCCTTCAATCATGCAACTCATTGACCTCTTGGCAATCATGATTGATTGAGCCCCAATCCCTTGGTGACTCAATCTCTCAGATCTTGATCAATAGCCAATTCCTTGGTCTAATTGCTCATGAAGAGAGATATGCTTGGTCCCGGATTATACCGCACACCATTATAGGTCCAAGTAGAGGGAGGATTATATGTCACATATCCAAACACCAAAACCCAGATTTTACTCTAGTGTGAGAAGGGATTTCAAGCATGGTTTCATGTTTCCTTTCCCAAGGTTCCCATGAAACCCAATTGCATTCAATCTCTTTCCCAAGATAATTGAATACTAAGCATTAAGAACGAAATTCCTTCTAGTAAATCAAAGAGAAGATGAAGAGAAGAAGGATTTCATTATTATCAATCCATCAAATACAACAGAGCTCCCTCTCTCAATGAGAGGGAAGTTAGCTACTCATAGCTCAAAAAGTACTCAAAAGTGAAGTGTAAAAGTGGATCTAAAACTGATTGCTTAACCCCCTTTCTTCAGCACTTCTTGGGGGTATTTATATTACTCCTAGTAAAATAAAAAAATTACAAAAGTAAAAAAGGAAAATTACATTTTGGAGGGAAAAGAAAACACTCAATAAGCATGACTTCTCAGCTGGCGTGTGGTTGGCGCTTCTCTGGCGTGTCACGTGCCCTTCATTTCCAGCTTGGCGTGCCACGCCTAATCCTTGAAGTGGCACGCTCGTCCCTCTCTCAACCTTGGCGTGCCATGCCTTCGAACTCAAGTGGCAGGCCATAGTGGATTTCTTGTGTTGGCGTGCCACCCCTTCGAACTCAAGTGGCACGCCCCTTGCCTTTCTCACTTCTCTTTGCCTCTGGAAACTTGTACTGGCGTGCCACGCCCTTGCTTTATGCTTGGCTAGGCTTCACTGGAAAGTTGAACTAGCGTGGCACGCCCAGCGTCTAGCGTGAGTAAGGGTCGATCCCATGGAGATTGTTGGCTTGAAGCAAGCTATGGTTATCTCGTAACTCTTAGTCAGGATATAATATCAAAAATAATTTTTAGTTTAAATTGTAAAAAGTAAAAAGGGCAGAACACAAATTATACTTGTATACAGTAATGGAGAATATGTTGGTGTTTTGGAGATGCTTTGTCTTCTGAAATTCTGCTTTCCTCTGTCTTCTTGTTCACGCACGCACGTCATCCTATGGCAAGCTGTGTGTTGGTGGATCACAGTTGTCAATGGCTACCATCCTTCCTTTTAGTGAAAAGGGTCCAGGTGCGCTGTCACTGCACGGCTAATCATCTGCAAGTTCTCAATCGTACCAGAATAGGATTTACTATCCTTTTGCGTCTATCACTATGCCCAGCACTCGCGAGTTTGAAGTTCGTCATAGCCATCCAATCCCAGAATCCTACTCGGAATACCACAGACAAGGTTTAGACACGCACGTCATCAAGCTGTGTGTTGGTGGATCACAGTTGTCAATGGCTACCATCCTTCCTTTTAGTGAAAAGGGTCCAGGTGCGCTGTCACTGCACGGCTAATCATCTGCAAGTTCTCAATCGTACCAGAATAGGATTTACTATTTACT
>NC_029788.2:87919687-87922858 GCF_000816755.2 Arachis ipaensis | reverse complement strand
CCGTCAAAGGGTACAAAGTTCAGATCTAAAATGTCATGAGATACAAAATAAATCTCTAAAAGTTGTTTAAATACTAAACTATTAACCTAGGTTTACAGAAAATGAGTAAACTATAATAGATAGTGCAAAAATCCATTTCTGGGGCGCACTTGGTGTGTGCTGGGGTTGAGACTAAAGCTTCTGACGTGCCTGGGCTGTTTTGGGCATTCAACGCCAGGTTGGAACCTGTTTCTGGCGTTGAACTCCAACTTGTAACGTGTTTCTGGCGCTGGACGCCAGACTGCAACATGGAACTGGTGTTGAACGCCAGTTTACGTCATCTATCCTTGAGCAAAGTATGAACTATTATATATTGCTGGAAAGCCCTGGATGTCTACTTTCCAACGCAATTGGAAGCGCATCAATTGGACTCCTGTAGCTCCAGAAATTCCATTCCGAGTACAGAGTGGTCAGGATCCAATAGCATCAGCAGTCCTTTTTCAGCCTGAATCAGATTTTTGCTCAGCTCCCTCAATTTCAGCTAGAAAATACCTAAAATTATAGAAAAACACACAAACTCATAGTAAAGTCCAGAAATATGAATTTTGCCTAGAAACTAATGAAAATAAACTAAAAACTAACTAAAACATACTAAAAACTATATGAAATTAACCCCAAAAAGCGTATAAAATATCCGCTCATCACAACACCAAACTTGAACTGTTGCTTGTCCCCAAGCAACTAGACAAATAAAATAGAATACAAATGAGTCAAGAAATAATAATATCCCAGAGTTTTTGAGTGAAGCTCAGATTCTAAGTAAATGAGCGGGGCTAGTAGCTTTTTGCTTCTGAACAGTTTTGGCATCTCACTTTATCCATTGAAGCTCAGAATGATTGGCATCTATAGGAACTTAAAATTCAGATAGTGTTATTGATTCTCCTAGTTCAGTATGTTGATTCTTGAACACAGCTACTTTTATGAGTCTTGGCCGTGGCCCTAAGCACTTTGTTTTCCAGTATTACCACCGGATACATAAATGCCACAGACACATAATTAGGTGAACCTTTTCAGATTGTGACTCAGCTTTGCTAAAGCCCCCAATTAGAGGTGTCCAGGGTTCTTAAGCACACTCTTCTTTTTTGCTTTGGACCTTGACTTTAACCGCTCAGTCTCAAGTTTTCACTTGACACCTTCACGCCACAAGCACATGGTTAGGGACAGCTTGGTTTTGCCGCTTAGACCAGGATTTGATTCCCTTAGGCCCTCCTATCCACTGATGCTCAAAGCCTTGGATCCTTTTTATTACCCTTTCCTTTTGGTTTTAAGGGTTATTGGCTTTTTTTTTTTTTTGCAAGCTTTGTATTCACTGCTTTTTCTTGCTTCAAGAATCATTTTTATGATTTTTCAGATTGCCAATAACATGTCTCATGTTTATCATTCTTTCAAGAGCCAACATATTTAACATTCAAGAACATCAAATTCCAAAGACATATGCACTATTCAAGCATTCATTCAGAAGGCAGAAAGCATTGCCACCACATGTAATTAATCAGAATTTCTTGTATTAAAAACTCGAGAAATATTGCCTCCTTATCCTAAAGAAAATCTTCTATTTTATTCATGTTTAATGATGATGAGAAAAATAAATTATAGCTTAATTGGAGATAAAATCAAAATATAGATACTAATTACTACTACTTATATGTAACTTCTAAGGTAAAGCACAAATAAGAGCAATTATCACAGGGTTAAGGCTAAGATTAGAACTCAACAACCTTGAGGTTGGGAAGTGGATGTTCGTCTACTTTGTGGGGTGCTTGGTCCTTCAAGAGATAACTTCTGACGCTTCAGTTCCTTGAAGTCACGCCCTTGCTCTTCTTGTTCCCTGAGCAGTTTACAGAGCATGCTATGTTGATTTTGCTATTATTCTTTTATTTGGTCCATAGCTTCTTGCAACTTAGTAACAGATGCTTCAAGATGTTCCCAGTATTCAAATTGAGGGAGTTCTGGTAGAAATTCTTGCGCCCTCCTCTTGATGGGGTCATCCTGCATTTGTTGTTTTTCCATTGTGATTTTAGTGATTGGTTGCTCCACTGAGATATACTCTGTTATTCCCATCTTTACTCCAGCATCTTTGCAGAGCATAAAGATTAGGCTTGGATAAGCCAACCTGGCATCCTTGGAGTTCTTGTTTGCGAGTATGTAGAATTCAGATGGAATTAGTTGATGAACTTCTACTTCTTTTCCCAACATAATGCAATGGATCATCACTGCTCTTTTAACGTTGACTTCAGAACGGTTGCTGGTGGGCAATATAGAGCGCCCAATTAAGTCCAGCCTCCTCTGGCGACTGGTTTGAGATCTTCTCTCTTGAGTTGATTTGGGACACCCCTCGTGCTGGTGGTCCACCTGGCTCCAGGGATGCATATATCCTCTAGAATCTTATCCAGAAATTATGGATTTTAGAAATCAGGGTTTGTAACATGTTTATGCAAGAAATCATGAATTGAAACATGAAAATTAAAATTAAAATGAAAAATATGAAGTAAAAATGAAATTACCTCCTCCCCACCATCCTGGCGTTTGAACGCCCAAACGCTGCATGTTTTGGGCGTTCAACGCCCAACTGCTGCTTCTCCTGGGCGTTCAATGCCCAGCAGTTGCTTCTTTCTGGCGTTGAACGCCAGGAACTCCTTTGTCACTGGGCGTTTTTCTGAACGCCCAGGACGCTGTAAATCTGGTGTTAAACGCCCAGAAGGAACCTGGTTGCCCAGTAGGCCTTATGTTCCAGTTCCACGGGAAGGTGACAAGCCTTACCATACACAAGTTGGTAAGGAGAGGTCCCTATAGGAGTCTTAAATGCTGTTCTATAAGCCCACAGAGCATCATCCAAGCTTCGTGCCCAATCCTTTCTATGGGTACTTACAGTCCATTCTAGGATTCTTTTTAGTTCTCTGTTAGAGACTTCAGCTTGCCCATTTGTCTGTGGATGATATGGATTCGCCACCTTATGGCGAATCCCATACCGGACCATGGCAGAGTAAAGCTGTTTGTTGCAGAAGTGAGTGCCCCCATCACTGATTAGTACCCTAGGGACACCAAACCTGCTGAATATATGTTTATGGAGGAACTTCAGTACTATTTTAGTATCATTGGTAGGTGTGGCAATGGCCTCTACCCATTTTGATA
>NC_029788.2:87915605-87919289 GCF_000816755.2 Arachis ipaensis | reverse complement strand
CTTTATAGTTTGCAATGTCTGCAAACCATGGTGTTTCCTGAATGGCGAACAAATGCTCATCCGGAAAGGTTTCAGAGATTTCAATAGAGGGAGATGGCGCCCCTTCTACTGGCTCTATTTGGGACAAATGATCAGCCACTTAGTTTTCTGTACCTTTTCTGTCTCTTATTTCTATATCAAACTCTTGCAGAAGCAATACCCATCTTATAAGCCTGGGTTTTGAATCCTGCTTTGTAAGTAATATTTAAGAGCAGCATGGTCAGTGTACACAATCACTTTTGATCCTACTAAGTATGATCTAAACTTGTCAATGGCATAGACCACTGCAAGCAATTCTTTTTCTGTGGTTGTGTAATTTTTCTGGGCATCATTTAGAACACGGCTAGCATAATAAATGACATGCAGAAGTTTGTCATGCCTCTACCCAGTACTGCACCAATGGCGTGATCACTGGCATCACACATTAATTCTAATGGCAATGTCCAGTCTGGTGTAGAGATAACCGGTGCTGTGACCAGCTTAGCTTTCAGAGTTTCAAACGCCTGTAGGCACTCTGTGTCAAACACAAATGGCGTGTCAGCAGCTAGCAGATTGCTTAGAGGTTTTGCAATTTTTGAAAAATCCTTTATAAACCTCCTGTAGAATCCTGCATGCCCCAGAAAGCTTCTGATTGCCTTAACATTGGCAGGTGGTGGTAATTTTTCAATTACCTCTATTTTAGCTTGATCCACCTCTATTCCCTTGTTTGAAATTTTATGCCCAAGGACAATCCCTTCAGTCACCATAAAGTGACATTTTTCCCAGTTTAAAACCAGGCTGGTCTCTTGGTATCTTTTCAAAACCAGTGTCAGGTGATCAAGACGGGAGCTGAATGAGTCTCCATATACTGAGAAGTCATCCATGAAGACTTCCAGAAATTTTTCCACCATATCAGAGAAAATAGAGAGCATGCATCTCTGAAAGGTTGCAGGCGCATTACACAGCCCAAAAGGCATCCTTCTGTAAGCAAATACTCCAGATGGACATGTGAATGCTGTTTTCTCTTGATCCTGGAGATCTACTGCAATTTGGTTGTAGCCTGAATAGCCATCCAAAAAGCAGTAATAATTATGACCTGCTAGTCTTTCTAGCATCTGGTCTATGAATGGTAAAGGAAAATGATCCTTTTTGGTGGCTGTATTGAGCCTTCTGTAATCAATACACATGCGCCACCCTGTAACTGTTCTTGTAGGAACCAGTTCATTTTTTTCATTATGAACCACTGTCATGCCTTCCTTTTTAGGGACAACTTGAACAGGACTCGCCCAGGGGCTATCAGAAATAGGATAAATAATCCCAGCCTCCAGTAATTTGGTGACCTCTTTCTGTACCACTTCCTTCATTGCAGGATTTAGCCACCTCTGTGGTTGAACCACTGGCTTAGCATTGTCCTCCAATAAGATCTTGTGCATGCATCTAGCTGGGCTTATGCCCTTAAGGTCACTTATGGACCACCCAAGAGCTGTCTTGTGTGTCTTTAGCACTTGAATTAGTGCTTCCTCTTCCTGTGGATTTAAAGCGAAGCTTATGATCACTGGAAAAGTATCACCTTCTCCCAGAAATGCATATTTCAGGGATGGTGGTAATGGTTTGAGCTCGGGTTTAGGAGGTTTTTCCTCTTCCTGAGGAATTTTCAGAGACTTTTTCAATTCCTCTGAATCCTCTAGATTAGGTGGAACATCTTTAAAGATGTTCTCCAGCTCTGATTCGAGACTCTCAGCCATGTTGATCTCTTCTACCAAAGAGTCAATAAGATCAACTTTCATGCAGTCTTTTGGTGTGTCTGGATGCTGCATGGCGTTGACAGCATTCAACTTAAACTCATCCTCATTGACTCTCAGGGTTATTTTCCCCTGTTGGACATCAATGAGAGTTCGACCAGTTGCTAGGAAAGGTCTTCCTAGAATGAGAGTAGCACTCTTGTGCTCCTCCATCTCCAGCACTACAAAGTCAGTGGGAAAGAAGAATGGCCCAACCCTGACAATCATGTCCTCAATCACGCCTGATGGGTATTTAATGGAGCCATCAGCAAGTTGGAGACATATCCGGGTTGGTTTAACTTCTTCAGTTAAACCAAGCTTTCTGATAGTGGATGCAGGTATTAGGTTGTAAGAAGGTATTTGCTCAAGTGCTTCTGCAAACAGAATCTTTATTTCAAGAGTCCTGAGATAATCTGCAAAGCGAGCAAATTGCTTATCCTGCTCCTCTTGGCAGAGTTTTTGAGGATAAGGTATCTTGAATTTATATTCCTCAACCTTGGTTGCTGTAGGTTTATTTCCTACAGAAGTGGTTGAAGAAGCCTTTTTAGATGGGTTGTCATCAGCACTTGTGTGTGTCTGATCCCTCTCTAGCAATTGAGTGCCAGAGTTAGAAGCTGGAGTGACGTTAGACGCCAACTCCTCATCTGTTCCTGGCGTCTGAACGCCAGAATTATGCTTCTTTTGGGCGTTCAACGCCAGTTCCTTGCTTGTTTCTGGCGTTGAACGCCAGTCCTGAGCATAGTATGGGCGTTCAGCGCCAGCCTTTCACCCAATTTCTGGCGTTTTAATGCCAGAATTATCTTTTCCTGACTCTTACTGTCCTCAGATGGATTTTGGGTGGTTTGCTCTTTTCTTGGCTTCCTGCTGCCTTGAGGTGGGGTATTTAATGTTTTCCCACTTCTTAATTGAACTGCTTGGCATTCTTCTGTTATTTGTTTTGACAGCTGCTGCTTTGTTTGCTTCAATTGTTCTTCCATATTTATATTAACCATCCTTGTCTCTTGTAGTCTATCTTTGAATTCGGCTAACTGCTGTGTTAGAGAGTCCAATTGCTGATTGAATTCAGTAGCTTGTTCGGCAGGACTGAGTTCAGTAGTCACTGTTTTAGCCTATTCTTTCATGGAAGATTCACTGCTTAGGTACAGATGCTGATTTCTGGTAACTGTATCAATGAGCTCTTGAGCTTCTTCAATTGTCTTTCTCATGTGGATAGATCCACCAGCTGAGTAATTTAGAGACATCTGAGCTCTTTCTGCAAGCCCATAATAGAAGATGTCTAACTAAACCCACTCTGAAAACATTTCAGAGGGGCATTTTCTTAGCATCTCTCTGTATCTCTCCTAGGCATCATAAAGAGATTCATTATCTCCTTGTTTAAAGCCTTGGATGTCCAGCCTTAGCTGTGTCATCTGTTTTGGAGGAAAGTATTGATTCAGGAATTTCTCTGTCAGGTGTTTCCATGTCTTTATGCTAGCCTTAGGTTGGTTATTTAACCACCTCTTGGCTTGG
The DNA here is from genome assembly GCF_000816755.2 of Arachis ipaensis. Taxonomy (NCBI): domain Eukaryota; kingdom Viridiplantae; phylum Streptophyta; class Magnoliopsida; order Fabales; family Fabaceae; genus Arachis; species Arachis ipaensis. The sequence goes on along the minus strand of NC_029788.2, from coordinate 87,915,981 downwards.
TCTTTTACAGCAAATGGAAACAGTAATAATCTGTAGACATCCTGATCTACTTCCTTATCATGTACTGTGTCAGCAATTTGTAAAAACTGTGGCAGAAACTCTGTAGGTTCTTCTTGTGGAAGACCGGAATACTGGCAGCTTTGCTGCACCATGATAATGAGCTGAGGATTCAACTCAAAGCCACTGACTCCAATGGAGGGTATGCAGATACTACTCCCATATGAAGCAGTAGAGGGGTTAGCATATGACCCCAGAGTCCTTCTGGACTGTTCATTTCCACTTAGATCCATGATGGAGAAAGGGAGATGATGTAAAATAGAGAAGAAATATTTTTATTTATTTATTTATTTATTTATTTCAAAAATAAAATAAATTA
>NC_029788.2:87914224-87915247 GCF_000816755.2 Arachis ipaensis | reverse complement strand
AGTAATGGAGAATATGTTGGAGTTTTGTAGATGCTTTGTCTTCTGAAATTCTGCTTTCCTCTGTCTTCTTGTTCACGCACGCACGTCCTCCTATGGCAAGCTGTGTGTTGGTGGATCACCGTTGTCAATGGCTACCATCCTTCCTTTCAGTGAAAAGGGTCCAGGTGCGCTGTCACCGCACGGCTAATCATCTGCAGGTTCTCAATCGTACCGGAATAGGATTTCCTATCCTTTTACGTCTGTCACTACACCCAGCACTCGTGAGTTTGAAGTTTGTCACAGCCATCCAATCCCAGAATCCTACTCGGAATACCACAGACAAGGTTTAGACTTTTCGGATTCTCATGAATGCCGCCATCAATCTAGCTTATACCATGGAGATTCTGATTAAGGAATCTAAGAGATACTCATTCAATCTGATGTAGAACAGAGGTGATTGTTAGACACACGTTCATAGATTGAGGAAGGTGATGAGTGTCACGAATCATTACCTTCTCCATAATTAAGCGTGAATGGATATCTTAGATAGGAACGCGCATATTTGAATGGAAAACAGAAATACTTGCATTAATTCATCGAGACACAGCAGAGCTCCTCACCCCCAACAATGGAATTTAGTGACTCATGCCGTCAAAGAGTACAAAGTTCAGATCTAAAATGTCATGAGATACAAAATAAATCTCTAAAAGTTGTTTAAATACTAAACTAGTAACCTAGGTTTACAGAAAATGAGTAAACTATGATGGATAGTGCAGAAATACACTTCTGGGGCCCACTTGGTGTGTGTTGGGGCTGAGACTAAAGCTTCTCACGTGCCTGGGCTGTTTTGGACGTTCAACGCCAGGCTGTAACCTGTTTCTGGCGTTGAACTCCAACTTGTAAGGTGTTTCTGGCGCTGGACGCCAGACTGCAACATGAAACTGGCGTTAAACGCCAGTTTACGTTGTCTAACCTTAAGCAAAGCATAGACTATTATATATTGCTGGAAAGCCCTGGATGTCTACTTTCCAACGCAATTGGAAG
>NC_029788.2:87855961-87913593 GCF_000816755.2 Arachis ipaensis | reverse complement strand
GAGCGTCAATTGGACTCCTGTAGCTCCAGAAATTCTATTCCGAGTGCAGAGAGGTTAGGATCCAACAACATCAGCAGTCCTTTTTCAGCCTGAATCAGATTTTTGGTCAGCTCCCTCAATTTCAGCCAGAAAATACCTGAAATTACAGAAAAATACACAAACTCATAGTAAAGTCCAGAAATATGAATTTTGCCTAGAAACTAATGAAAATAAACCAAAAACTAACTAAAACATACTAAAAACTATATGAAATTAACCCCAAAAAGCGTATAAAATATCCGCTCATCACGTGCCACGCCCAGCTCCTGGTTTGTCTTCTACCCAATTTTTGATGCTTTTCTCACCTGAAATTCAGCACAACTTATCTCAAAGTTATATACCATAATATTCATCAAATAATGCATGAATTGTACTGATCAAATGAGATTTATGCTCTTTTACGGTTTTCTTTATGCAAGAAAGAAGAGTAGATGATGCAAGTCATCAGCTCTCACCAGGTGCAGAGCATACTACTGGAAGCAAGCACCCATGGGCCAAAATTGGACCAAAATTTAATTTAAATTCAATTCTTCACCAAATTAAAAGGCCCACTCCAAATTCTAAAATCCAAAAATAAGAAGTGTATAAATAGAAGCTAGTTTGATTTAGAAAGGACATTTTTCTTCTTTGAGAATTTTTATTTGAAATTTTGAGAGTTTTTACTTTGACTTTGGATCTCTGAGAATTGGGAGGGAGAATTGATCTCTCTTCTTCCTTGTTCTTGCTTCTGCACTCTTTACTTCTTGTTTTAGATCTTGGGTGAAGAATTGAAGAAATTCTGTTTCAATCTCACCTTGAGATCTCTTTGTTTGTTTTCTGCATAATTCTAGAAACTGTGATTTGAATCCAAATTCTGTTTATTGCTTTCTTTTACTTCTTCTGCAATTTACTCTTCTACTTCTTTTGCAATTGTTCTTGTTGGATCAAGGAAGGATTTGAGATCTAGACTTGTTTTCTAGTCTCTTCCACCCTTGAGATCTTCAATTTCCTTTAGCTATTGCAATTAAGCTGCATTCTACTTTCTGTTTGGTTTTCAAAGTAATTTTCCTTTCTTGTTTAGATCTGTTGCATCTCAATTTAATTTCTAATCCTCTGTTAATTGTCATTTACTTCTGCTTGTTTAATTTCTGCAATCCCAATTCCCAAATACTTTTATGATTCAAGCAATTTACACTTCTTACACTTTAAGCTTCAGTCATTTACATTTCTTGCAATCTAAGTTTCTGCAATTTACATTACTTGCACTTTAATATTCAGCTTCTTTACTTTCTTTGCCCTTTTAATTTACAGTCCATTACCCCTCTCCCTTTAAATTTCAAGCAATTTAGCTTCTGTTGGATACAAATCACTCAAATCAACTCTTGTTCGCTTGACTAAATCAACCACCTAACTAAAATTGCTCAATCCTTCAATCCCCGTGGGATCGACCTCACTCATGTGAGTTATTACTACTTGATACAACCCGCTACACTTGCCAGTGAGTTTAGGTGTTGGAATTTCATTTCCAACCCATCAAGTTTTTGGCGCCGTTGCCAGGGATTGATTAGATTGACAATGATTAAGGAAGGTGGTGGTCTAGATTAAGCACTTTTTCTTTTTCTTTTTACTAAGCATACTAACTGTTTGAATTTTTGCTTAAGCTAACACTAACTTCACTCTAGCAATAGAGTGTTTAATTCTGGCTCCTGGTTCTGTGTTTATGTCAGGAGGAAGAAGCGATGAATCCACACGTTTTGATCCTGAAACACATTGGAGGTTGAGAAGAGAACCAAAAAATGGAGGAAAATCCAACAAATCCACTAGTAGGAGTGGCCAAAAATAATGGTCAACCACAAAGGAGAGTATTGGCTTCATACATATTTGCTAATCCAAGGCATTGTGGGAGTAGCATCCTTACCCCAAATGTCAATGCAAATAACTTTGAATTGAAGTCCCAGCTCATCACATTGGTACAGAACAATTATTCATATGGAGGAAGCCCTTTGGAGGATCCAAACTAGCATTTCTCTACTTTCTTGAGAATTTGTGATACAGTGAAGTCTAATGGTGTGCATCCAGAGATATATAAATTGCTGCTTTTCCCATTCTCATTGAGGGACAAAGCTATGCAATGGCTTGAAACCTTTTTACAAGGTAGCATCACTAGCTGGGAGGATCTAGTGAATAAATTTTTGGCCAAGTTCTACCCCCCTCAAAGGATCATCAGGCTTAAGACTGAGGTGCAAACCTTCACACAAATGGATGTTGAATCTCTCTATGAGGCATGGGAGAGGTACAAGGCCCTAATTAGAAAATGTCCCCCTGAGATGTTTAATGAATGGGACATCCTTCAAAACTTCTATGAAGGTTTGACTATGAAGGCACAGGAAGCACTAGATCATTCAACAGGAGGCTCCTTACAATTGATGAAGACAGCAGAAGAGGCTCAAAACCTCATTGATATGGTGGCAAACAATCAATATTTCTTTGGCCATCAGAGACAACGCCAACCATCACAAAGGAAAGGAGTGCTAGAGTTAGAAGGAGTAGATACAATCCTAGCTCAACACAAGATAATGCAGCAGTAAATCCAACAATAATTTGAGCAAATGGCTAAAAGGATTAATAGCCTCCAAAGTGTTGCAGTAAACACACAACGCCAATCTCAAACTTCACATGGGTGGAACCAATCTGAAGAAAGTTTTGGGACATTCAACTATGAGCAACAAATTCCTGAGCAGGTGCAATACATGAATAACACTTCAAGTTCGTTCCAACACAACTTTCATGGTGATGCACACAAGACACCCTGGAGGACTCATTCTAATTCGAGGTGAGGTGAGCATCAGAATCAAGGACAAAGGGACTTCAACTCTGGTAGCCTTAGCAACACAAACAACCAAAGCCATTCATCCAATAATACTAACCAACTCAAAAATCCACAAAACACATATCACTAATCCCATAACAACTCAAAACCACCAGAATAACTTTTCCACATCCATATTCCACCAAAAAAATACCCCCGCACATGGTTTAAACAATCTCCAGCAACAACCTTCAACACCTCACAACCAGCCACAAACATCACAAGACACTCAAAGGACCTCTTACTTGGAGATATTGATGGAAAAGATGATGAAGCACCAAGAGATAATGATGGAGAAACTCATGAAAAATCAAGAGATGGCAAGACAAGATCAGGAAGCAGCAAGGAAAGATTAAGCCATAAAAAGTAAAAACTAAGGAGCTTCAATCAGAAATCTTGAGATGTATATGGAACAAATAGATAAACAAATTGCAGAGATGGGTGAGAAACAACCAAATGCATCCCTTGTGCCACTCAAAACCACCCAAGGGATAAAGGAAAAGCTACAAAGTGGGAGGAGTGCAAAGAAATCATAGTGGGAAGTGAGAAGGAAGCCATCAATCAGGAAGAACACAACAGACAAGTTCCACAAGAAGAGACAGAAGAGAGAAGTGAAGAGGATAGAAAGACCAATAATACAAAAAGCTCAAAGAGAGATAAGGACATCCTTGAAACACAACTACAAGAGAAGAAGGAAGGGGTAAAGCCATATGTCCCTAAACTTCCATACCCTCAGAGGTTCAAAAAAGAAAACGAGGATAAGCAATACTCAAAGTTCCTGGACATATTCAAGACACTCAGCATCAATATTCCTTTCTTAGAAGCACTTGAACAGATGCCATTATTTGCCAAATTTATGAAAGAAGTGCTAACAAAGAAAAGACCCTTGAAGGAAAGACAGATTGTTAAAATGACAATGGAGTGTAGTGCTATTCTCCAAAGAGGTCTACCAGAGAAGAAGGATGATCCTGGAAGGTTTTATATACCTTGTACCATAGGAAACATAACTATTGAGAAATCATTCTGTGACCTTGGTGCAAGCATAAACTTGATGCCTCTATCTATTATGAGGAAGCTTCCAATTTTTGAGCTGAAACCCACTCGAATAGCTCTTCAAATGGCTGACAAGTCCATTCAGCAAGCACTTGGAGTTGTAGAGAATGTGCTGATAAAAGTGGGGAAATTCCTTCTCCCAGCTGATTTTGTCATCATGGATATGGAGGAAGACCCTAACACTCCCATCATCCTGGGGAGGCCTTTCCTGGATACGGGCAGAGCATTGATAGATGTTGAAAAAGGAGAATTGTTGTTGAGAGTGCATGATGAGCACCTAGCATTCCATGTTTTTAAAACCCTGCATGAGCCCACTCAAGAAGAAGATTGTATGAAAGGACTCACTCTAAAGGCTCAAGAGGCACTGGATCACTCAGCTGGAGGCTCATTACAATTGATGAAGACTGCAGAGGAGGCTCAAAATCTCATTGATATGGTGGCAAATAATCAATACTTCTTTGGCCATCAGAGACAACACCAACCATCACAAAGGAAAGGAGTGCTAGAGTTAGAAGGAGTAGATACAATCCTAGCTCAACACAAGATAATGCAGCAGTAAATCCAACAATAATTTGAGCAAATGGCTAAAAGGATTGATAGCCTCCAAAATGCTGCAGTAAACACTCAATGCCAATCTCAAACTTCACATGGGTGGAACTAATCTGAAGAAAGTTTTGGGACATTCAACTATGAGCAACAAATTCCTGAGCAGGTGCAATACATGAATAACACTTCAAGTTCGTTCCAACACAACTTTCATGGTGATGCACACAAGACACCCTGGAGGACTCATTCTAATTCGAGGTGAGGTGAGCATCAGAATCAAGGACAAAGGGACTTCAACTCTGGTAGCCTTAGCAACACAAACAACCAAAGCCATTCATCCAATAATACTAACCAACTCAAAAATCCACAAAACACATATCACTAATCCCATAACAACTCAAAACCACCAGAATAACTTTTCCACATCCATATTCCACCAAAAAAATACCCCCGCACATGGTTTAAACAATCTCCAGCAACAACCTTCAACACCTCACAACCAGCCACAAACATCACAAGACACTCAAAGGACCTCTTACTTGGAGATATTGATGGAAAAGATGATGAAGCACCAAGAGATAATGATGGAGAAACTCATGAAAAATCAAGAGATGGCAAGACAAGATCAGGAAGCAGCAAGGAAAGATTAAGCCATAAAAAGTAAAAACTAAGGAGCTTCAATCAGAAATCTTGAGATGTATATGGAACAAATAGATAAACAAATTGCAGAGATGGGTGAGAAACAACCAAATGCATCCCTTGTGCCACTCAAAACCACCCAAGGGATAAAGGAAAAGCTACAAAGTGGGAGGAGTGCAAAGAAATCATAGTGGGAAGTGAGAAGGAAGCCATCAATCAGGAAGAACACAACAGACAAGTTCCACAAGAAGAGACAGAAGAGAGAAGTGAAGAGGATAGAAAGACCAATAATACAAAAAGCTCAAAGAGAGATAAGGACATCCTTGAAACACAACTACAAGAGAAGAAGGAAGGGGTAAAGCCATATGTCCCTAAACTTCCATACCCTCAGAGGTTCAAAAAAGAAAACGAGGATAAGCAATACTCAAAGTTCCTGGACATATTCAAGACACTCAGCATCAATATTCCTTTCTTAGAAGCACTTGAACAGATGCCATTATTTGCCAAATTTATGAAAGAAGTGCTAACAAAGAAAAGACCCTTGAAGGAAAGACAGATTGTTAAAATGACAATGGAGTGTAGTGCTATTCTCCAAAGAGGTCTACCAGAGAAGAAGGATGATCCTGGAAGGTTTTATATACCTTGTACCATAGGAAACATAACTATTGAGAAATCATTCTGTGACCTTGGTGCAAGCATAAACTTGATGCCTCTATCTATTATGAGGAAGCTTCCAATTTTTGAGCTGAAACCCACTCGAATAGCTCTTCAAATGGCTGACAAGTCCATTCAGCAAGCACTTGGAGTTGTAGAGAATATGCTGGTAAAAGTGGGAAAATTCCTTCTCCCAGTTGATTTTGTCATCCTGGATATGGAGGAAGACCCTAACACTCCTATCATCCTGGGGAGGCCTTTCCTGGCTACGGGCAGAGCATTGATAGATGTTGAAAAAGGAGAATTGTTGTTGAGAGTGCATGATGAGCACCTAGCATTCCATGTTTTTAAAACCCTGCATGAGCCCACTCAAGAAGAAGATTGTATGAAGGATAAGACTAGGGATCAAAGCTTGAAGGAGGCATTCAATGAGTTAACTCCAATACTTCTAAATCCATGCTTGAAAGAAGTAGAGATGGTGCAACAGACCAAAGAAATCAAAGAGGAACTAGATCCAAAACCCCCAGATGAGAACCTCAACACTCCAGATAAAGAATCACCAAGGCATGAATTATCTCTTAAGAAAGAAGAGAAGAAGAAGAGGCCAAAAGGGTGGAGAACCAAGAAAATCCCCACTGAAGGCTTCTCACCAGGGGATAAAGCGATGTTGAACACCCAACCAATGAAGGTGTGTCCACAATTATCTGAGTACTATACTGTGAACCGGATCCTTTCACTTGAACACCTAGAAATCATCAAAGAGGAGACCGGAAGGAAGTTCACAGTAAGAGGAGAAAAGCTAAGGCACTATGCTTTTCAGCCTCCATGTTCAAAGAACAAGATGTCAAGCTAGTGACAATAAAGAAGCGCTTGTTGGGAGGCAACCCAACCTGAGGCAGTTTTCTTTTCATAACTATTTCAATAAAAAGGTTGAGTGGTCTTATCTGTATTATAGGAGCTAATTTTGGTGTTGCACACCAAAATAATTTAAGGGAGAATGAAGGATGCTAAGTTTGGTGTTCCACCAAAATCTCATTTGAAAACACATTCTCACCCTCTGCATAAAAAGTTGCTAGCTCCAAGCAATCAGATAAACCATTGAACCATTGTATATTTATTTATTTATTTATTTATTTTTAGATTTAGTTTTATGACCTTTAGCAAAGACAAAAGGGTTTCACATATGGTTAATTTGATGCATAAGAAACTTTGGCAAGGGACTAAGTTTGGTGTTCACACACCAATGTAAGTTCAAAAGCCCACAAATAAGCTTTGCATACTAACTAGTTGCCTAAAGGGCTTGAGAAACAAGCAACTTGTGAGGATTATGCAGGAAAATATTCAATCTGTGGAGGGAGCCTACATCATTGTCCAAAGGAAATGCAACAAGGAGAAATAATGATGACAGGAGGAAAAGCTGAGGGATACTCCCCACAGGTTGTATTAACACTTAATCCTTGTTGCTTTGAAGTATTTCAATTTGGAAAGCCCTATATGTCTTGTTGAAGTATTCAATTAAATGCAAGTGAAAATGTTTGCTGAGAAATACTTGGATCTGTATAATTTTTGTCATCCATCATTAGCTTGAATTTTGTTTTGTTCCTTTCTGCAATAAATAAAAGAAAAGTGTTTGATTTAGAAAAGGGCAAATGTCCAATGTTGTAGAAATTAGAATGAAAGTCAGTGGTGGTACTTGTTTGATTTAATGGTTAGCTCAAATAACAAAAGCTGCATAATAATATGTTCTTTGAAGTGTGAATTAGTTTGCTGCTATAAAGTCTATTTATTAATGAAATTCCCTTGAGAATGAAGCAAAACAAAAAGAAAAAGAAAAAGAAAAGCCAGGAATTGGCAAAGAAACAAAAAATAAGGCTAGACACCAATAGCTTGGACCCTAGGACACATGCCTGTGGTGTTTTTGTACTAGGATATGCTTGGACAAGTAGGTTCTGAGGAGTATTTTGAAACTTGGCCACTTAGATCAACTGATTTGGGATTGCCAACCAAAAGTCCACAATCAAGAGCAACCTAGCTACAAAACATTTAGTTATCCAAAGAGATGTTGGGCATCAATGATCCTAGGAAGAAAATGTGAGCCATGTGTCTGTGGTGAAGAAATGTTGAGCATAATTAAGCCAAAAGGCTGCTGCAACATTTGCCACCAAGCCTTCAAGAAGTAATAAGCTCTCTAAACATTGTAAAGAAGGAAAAGCTAGCAAGGGATTAAGCAAAAAGTAAAGCATTGTAGCAGCAACCTTAGTGAACCTTTGAGGAAACATTGTTTATATAGCAGCAAGTAATAAATGAGCTACAATTGATCTGCATAAAACCCCATGAACCAAGTTCAATTATCTGCTAAATAAGGACATGCATACTTCTCTATTTCATTCTATCTTCTCTTATGTTTAATGCTTGCTTGGGGACAAGCAAGTTTTAAGTTTGGTGTTGTGATGACAAGTCATCTTATGCTAATTTTTCAAGCAAATTTCACTTTTTTCATTAGGTTTTATACACTTTCTTGCATTGTAAGTAAGTAGTTTGGAGTGAAATTGCATGGTTTTGTTAAATCAATCAACCACCCTTTAATTGATACTAAATCATGAGGTTTAAGCTAAATTTAATTGATTTTTAAATGATTTATAAACCTTGTGAATTTGGTGATACTTTGATTGGTTGTTTTGATTACTTGTAGGTGAAGAAAAGAAGAAAACAAGAAAGCGTAGCCTAAGAAGCATGGCCCGAGGAAGAGAAAAGTGTGGCAAAAGAAACAAGAAAGCATGGCACATTGAAGGAGGAAAGCCACAGCGCTCTCTCCAAGAGCTCAATGCTCTCCAAGGGAGCATTATAATGAACCAAGGAAGCAAGGCTTGGATGCTACGCTCCCCTTGAGAGCTGAGCATTATAATGAACCAAGAAAGAAAGGGGAGAAGCATAATGCTCCGCTCATGCCAAGAGCATTGTCGGGCTCCATCCAAAATAAATTCAGAGAGAAAAGCTAGCCAATTCTTGCCACGAGGTTCAAACTAATGAGCAAGGGGGAGTGAAGGAGCGCTACTCACAAAGGAAAATAAACCAAAAATTGGCCAATATGCATCTCCCAAGATTTGAACCAAGGACTTGCAACAAGGGGGGAAGCGCTGCCCTTGTTTATTTCACAAGAAAATGGGGTACAAAGCCTCCAGCAAGATTCGAACCAGGAGCCTCTCCTTGGAAGCATGGATGCTGTGCTCTCAAGGAGAGCTGAGCGCTACCTTCCTTGCTTGCTAGCAACATTGACACGGCCCAGGGAGAATTGGTGGGCACAAGACACGCCAAGACAGGGCAATGCTGCGCTCTCCCCAAGAGCTGAGCACTACCCTGGTGCTGCCCCAAGCTTGGCACACTACAAAGGGCCAAGAACACAAGTCATGAGTGCTGCGCTCTCACCAGGAGCAAAGCACACTACTGGGAGCAAGCACCCATGGGGCAAAATTGGACCAAAATTTAATTTAAATTCAATTCTTCACCAAATTGAAAGGCCCACTCCAAATTCTAAAATTCAAAAATAGGAAGTGTATAAATAGAAGCTAGTTTGATTTAGAAATGACCTTTTTCTTCTTTGAGAATTTTTATTTGAAATTTTGAGAGTTTTTACTTTGACTTTGGATCTCTGGGAATTGGGAGGGAGAATTGATCTCCCTTCTTCCTTGTTCTTGCTTCTGCACTCTTTACTTCTTGTTTTAGATCTTGGGTGAAGAATTGAAAAAATTCTGTTTCAATCTCACCTTGAGATCTCTTTGTTTGTTTTTTGCATAATTTTAGAAACTGTGATTTGAATCCAAATTCTGTTTATTGCTTTCTTTTACTTCTTCTGCAATTTACTCTTCTACTTCTTTTGCAATTGTTCTTGTTGAATCAAGGAAGGATTTGAGATCTAGACTTATTTTCTAGTCTCTTCCACCCTTGAGATCTTCAATTTCCCTTTCGCTATTGCAATTAAGCTGCATTCTACTTTCTATTTGGTTTTCAAAGTAATTTTCCTTTCTTGTTCAGATCTGTTGCATCTCAATTTAATTTCTAATCCTCTGTTAATTGTCATTTACTTCTGCTTGTTTAATTTCTGCAATCCCAATTCCCAAATCTTTTTATGATTCAAGCAATTTACACTTCTTGCACTTTAAGCTTCAGTCATTTATATTTCTTACAATCTAAGTTTCTGCAATTTACATTACTTGTACTTTAAGATTCAGCTTCTTTACTTTCTTTGCCCTTTTAATTTACAGTCCATTACCCCTCTCCCTTTAAATTTCATGCAATTTAGCTTCTATTGGATACAAATCACTCAAATCAACTCTTGTTCGCTTGACTAAATCAACCACCTAACTAAAATTGCTCAATCCTTCAATCCCTGTGGGATCGACCTCACTCATGTGAGTTATTACTACTTGATGCGACCCGGTACACTTGTCGGTGAGTTTAGATGTTGGAATTTCGTTTCCAACCCATCAGTGGGACATAATCTGTGCCCATACTCATGCCTCTAAGGTGAGTGCTGAAGCCAATATGCCTTTAGGTCGGGATCGATGGTATCCATAGATCCATCTGCTGCCAAGTTGTGCTATAACTCTTAAGACTGTGTCCCAGTTAAATTGGTATGTCTGGCGCTTGAAGGAGGCTTCTTGGAATGCGTCCAATCCTTCTGGAGAAGACGGAAGATCTAAAGCTTGCTGAATGGCCTCTTTAGTTATGGGACTTGCTTCTGACAGACATAGACAGACTGCAGGGTTGGCATGTGAAAATTGGAGTAGAATTCAACTACCTAGGAGAGATTAACCTGCCTTGGCTATCTCCATAAAAATCCCCATTGTCTGCGCTCAATCTGAGGCTCAACAAACTCAACAATGTGGGTAGGGAGGATTAGTAGGTGCTCATTGTTATAGTTCTACTCAGCCAAGATGGGGAACATCTGCTCACAGTAGCGGTTAGTGAACCACGCAGTGTCCCTTGTTGGAAAGGTTTTCTCTATTTCATTGACCCTAATGATCCTTTTGACCCTCTTTGTTGGCTGTTTGACTGCTGTTGAGGATGGTTCCGTAACTAGTGCTCTTTTTGTTCCTCTTCTTGCCAGTGGTTTGGGAGTAGCCTTCTCTTTACCCTTCGTGGTGGCCATCCTGAAAAGGGAAAAGGAAAGTAACATGTAAAGCCAAGGGTTAAAGCAGGGAAGAGCACAGTACAATTGATAATAAATACCAAGGTAAAGAAGGATGACTTTTATTACATGGTCGCGACTACATGTGATCAGTTCATCACTGGAAATATAGCAAGTGCATGTTATGGCAATTAGATGCAAGATGTTTATTGGTATGCCGGCAAAGGCATGAGTAGCATAGATCAAGCATTAATTGCCCAATTTGATTATCATATGTTTCAAACTAACAATCTGTTTGTATTGATAATTATATTCAACCAATAAAATATTGAAAGGAGTTTTGTGAAAAGCAGGTGTTAGGGTAGAGGATAGAATAATTTAAAAATGCATAATGCCATACGGACTTTTTCACAAAAACTTAGCATGCATAGTAAATATGTTATTGAAAGTATTGAAATTGAACATGCAAGCAACCCAAAAAATTAATTGTCAAACAATGCCTCAATATATTCACAAGCAAAATATAGAAGAAAACAATCATCTAAATAAATTTCTAACACCAATTAAAAGGATGTAAAAAGAAAAAGGAAGACAAAGAAAACATAGATAATGAAATTAAGAAGAAAAAGAAGAAGAAAACATAAATAAAAGTAATAATGGAAAAGTAAAAAGGGAACAAGAAAAAAAAACCTGGATGAAGAAGATGAAGAGGGAAAGAAAAAAGGAAAAAGTAAGAAGGAATAAGGAAGAGAGAAGGAAGAAGAAAGAATTAAGAAGGGAGAAGAAAGAATTAGGATTGGGGGATAAAAGATAAGAATTCTAGCGCAGATCTAGTTAAACTGTGCGTCGCATGCGACCCGTGCGCGTGGCGCACGCGGACGTGTGGATTGCGCTGATTTCAACCGACGCAGACTCGTCAGGGACGCGTACGCGTGACCTGGGTTGTGCGATTGGCGCGGAGACAGCCGCACGCACGCACAACTCTTTGTCTCATACGCACAATTGCCGAAAACTTAAACCGACACATGCGCGTGAGGACGCGCACGTGTGGATGGCCTGGAGGGGAAAATGACGCGTACGCGTGACGTTGCTCGTGCTCCCAACACTATTCCAGCATCAAGCCATCACAACTCTCTGCCCAAACCTTGTTTACGCCGATTTTGCAGGGTCACGCGTGCACGTGGGCGACGCGTACGTTTGGGCTGGGGTTTTCGCAAGTGACGCAGACACGTCAGGGACGTGTTTGTGTGGGCGTGTTTACACCTCCAGCCATGCTCCCGCGCAACTCTCTATTTCTTTTCTTCTTTGTTTCGAATGCACGTATGACGCATACGCGTCAGTGACGCTTGCGCGTCGTGTGCATTTTTTTATGCAGAATGCAGAATGCAGCATGTAGATGAATATGCAGAAATTATGAGAAGAGTCATTAAGAAAAATAAAGTAGAATAAAATTAAATAAAACTAAGACTGAAACGGAGCGATCATACCATGATGGGTTGTCTCCCACCTAGCACTTTGCTTTTACGTCCTTAAGTTGGACAATCTTCAGGCTCATTCTACTTCTGCTGGTGGGTCCTCCAAGAGGAAGACCTCTAACTCTTTGTGTTCCTTCATCTTCTCACCATGATAAAGTTTTAGGCGATGTCCATTGACCTTGATGAATTTGGAGCTAGAAGGATGACGTAGGTGAAAGACTCCGTATGGCTCTGCCTTTTCTACTCTGTAAGGACCTTCCCATCTTGATCTCAGCTTGCCTGGCATGAGCCTTAGTCTGGAGTTATAAAGGAGAACCAACTCACCAGGTCTGAACTCTCTCCTTTTTATGTGCCTGTCATGCACAGCCTTCATCTTCTCTTTGTATCGCCTGGAGTTGTCATATGCTTCTAGGTGAAGGTTCTCTAATTCTGCTAGTTGCAGCTTCCTTTCAGTGCCAGCTTCCTCAAATCCCATGTTGCACTCCCTCACAGCCCAGAAAGCCTTGTGTTTCACCTCTACTGGAAGGTGGCAAGCCTTTCCGTACACTAAGCGGAAGGGGCTCATCCCAATGGGTGTCTTATACGTTGTCCGATACGCCCAGAGCGCATCAACAAGTCTGGTGCTCCAGTCCTTCTGGTGAGTCTTGACTATCTTCTCCAAAATGTGCTTTATTTCTCTGTTAGACACTTTTGCTTGCCCATTGGTCTGGGAATGGTAAGCTGTTGCCACTTTATGAACAATCCCATGCTTCTTCAGTATTCCTGCTAATCTCCTGTTACAAAAGTGAGTGTCTTGATCACTCACGATTGCTCGTGGTGATCCAAAGTGACATATAATATGGTTTCTAACAAAGGAAACAATAGTGTTAGCGCCATCAGTATGGGTAGGAATTGCTTCCACCCATTTAGAAACATAATCTACAACTAACATTATATAAAGGTAACCACTAGAGTTTGGAAATGGACCCATGAAGTCAATGCCCCAAACATAGAAAAATTTCACGAAATAATATAATCTGTTGGGGCATCTCATCCCTCTTGGATATATTACCAAACCTTTGGCATGAGGAACAAGATTTACAAAAGGCAGCAACATCTTTAAAAAGAGTAGGCCACCAGAATCCACAATCTAAGATTTTTCTAGCTGTTCTTTGAGGGCCAAAATGTCCCCCACTTTCAGAAGAGTGGCAGGCCTCTAAAATGGACTGGAATTCTGATTGAGGCACACACCTTCTAATTATCTGGTCAGCACCATACCTCCATAAATATGGGTCATCCCATATATAATATTTGGACTCACTGTTCAGCTTGTCTTTCTGATGCTTAGTAAAACTAGGAGAGAAAGTATGGCTAACTAGATAATTAGCTACAGGTGCATACCAAAGAACTACTTCAGATACTTCATGCAAGCTATCAAATGGAAAAGCATCATTGATAGGAGTGAAGTCATCCTTAATGTGCTCAAGGCGACTCAAGTCGTCTTCCACTAAATTCTGGTTGCCACTCCTATCCTTAATTTCTAAATCAAATTCTTGCAGTAACAGTATCCAATGTATTAGCCTTGGTTTAGACTCCTTTTTAGCTAATAAATACTTTAGAGCTGCATGGTCTGAGTACACTACCACCTTAGTACCAAGTAAATAGGCTCGGAATTTATCCAGAGCAAAAACAATAGCCAGAAGCTCTTTCTCAGTGGTGGTGTAATTAGACTAAGCAGCGTCTAAGGTCTTGGAAGCATAGGCAATTACAAAAGGATCATTACCTTCACACTGAGCCAGCACCGCTCCTACTACATGGATAGAGGCATCACACATAATCTCAAATGGCTGGCTCTAGTCTGGTCCTCTCACAATTGGAGCTCGAGTTAAGGCGATCTTCAGCTAATCAAATGCATTCATACAATCCTTACTTAGCTCGAACTCAACATCTTTCTACAGTAGTCTAGATAAAGGCAATGCTACCTTACCGAAGTCCTTGATAAATCTCTTGTAGAAACCTACATGGCCCAGGAACGAACAGACTTCCTTCACAGAAGAGGGGTAAGCCAAACTAGAAATGACATCTACCTTTGCTGGATCTACAGAAATACCAGTATTAGAGACAACATGTCCTAGTACAATACCTTGTTTTACCATAAAGTGACATTTTTCAAAATTCAATACAAGGTTTGAACTAACACACCTGTCTAACACTCTAGCTAAACCATCCAAGCAAAGGCTAAATGAATCACCATATATGCTAAAATCATCCATAAAAACTTCCATGCAGCTTTCGATAAGATCTGAAAAGAAACTCATCATGCATCTTTGGAAAGTGGCAGGTGCAATACATAAGCCAAAAGGCATCCTCTTATATGCATACGTTTCAAAGGGACATGTAAAAGTAGTCTTCTCCTGATCTTCAGAAGCTATATGAATTTGAAAATAGCCTATATAACTATCTAAAAAGCAGAAATGGGATTTACCTGATAGGCGATCGAGCATCTGATCAATAAAAGGCAAGGGATAATGATCCTTGTGAGTAGCTTGGTTGAGACACCTATAATCAATGCAAACTCTCCATGAATTCTGCACTCTAGTTGTCAAGAGCTCTCCATGCTCATTCTTTACTATTGTGACTCCAGACTTATTTGGCACCACTTGTACTGGACTGACCCATTCGCTGTCAGAGATGGGGTAAATGATATCTGCTTCAAGTAGCCTGGTCACTTCTTTCTTGACAACTTCTAAGATGGTGGGATTCAATCTTCTCTGGGGTTGATGGATAGGCTTTGTTCCCTCTTCTAAGAATATTCTGTGCTCACAAACTTGAGGGCTGATGCCTACTATATCCTCCAAGCTCCACCCAATTGCTTTCTTGTGCTTTCTCAGCACACTAAGCAGCTACTCCTCCTGTTGGGAAGTGAGTTCCCTTGCAATGATAACTGGGAGCTTTTGATTATCCTCAAGGTAAGCATACTTGAGGTGGGGTGGAAGGGTCTTTAATTCCAATATTTACTCATGGTTAGGCTCTGGATCATCTGGAGCTAGTGATAATGACAAAGTGTCCTCATTGTGTTCAGAGGGTATCCCTACACTTAGACCTTGCTCTATGTGCCTCTCTTCTACTTCTTCTTGGTGAACTGCAGCTACAGCTTCATCAATGATGTCACACTGGAAGATAGAATGATCTTCCGGAGGGTACTTCATAGCTTCATTCAAATTGAAACTTACTGCTCTGCCATCTATCTCAAAGGAGTAAGTCCCTAAGAAGGCATCCAGCTTGAACTTTGAAGTCTTCAGGAATGGTCTTCCAAGCAGGATTGATGATGGTCTTCCTGAGTCATTAGGGGGCAATTCCAAGATATAGAAGTCAATAGAAAATGTGAGTCCCTTAATACTTACCAGCACATCTTCAGCAATTCCAACCACTGTGATGATGCTTTTATCTGCTAAAACAAAACGAGCTGCCGACCTTTTTAAGGGAGGGAGCCTCAAAGCATCATATATAGACAATGGCATAATACTCACGCACGCTCCTAAATCACACATGCAGTCAGAAAATATTACACCTCCAATGGTACAGTTAACCATGCATGGACCTGGATCACTACATTTTTCAGGTATACCTCCCATCAAAGCAGATATAGAACTACCTAAAGGAATAGTTTCTAATTCATTAATTTTATCTTTATGTATGCATAAATCTTTCAGAAACTTCGCATATTTAGGTACTTGTTGAATAACATCAAAAAGGGGAACAGTTACCTCAACCTTTTTGAAAATTTCTACCATTTTGGGATCAAGTTCCATCTGCTTCCTGGATTTCCGTGCAAGGTGTAGAAATGGAATAGGAATGGCGCCACTTGCAGCTTCTGCATCCTTTGGTGCTTGATGCAAAGATTAATACCAGTTCAGAATTCTATAAAATAATTCCGTTATTAGTATAGTCCAAACCAATAGTCAATCCTCAAATAAAATTAAATTTGTGTGGTTTTGTGTCACGAATAACGAACCCCAACGAAAATTAACCGAAGTATTTGGACTCCGGGTCGTCTCCCTAGGATACAATGAAGTGCTCAATTATTGGCTATAAATGGGTAAGGGGGTTTTTTCTTCATAAGAGGGCAAGAAAAGTAAATTGGGCAAGTAATTAAAGAAAACAAGATAAAGAACTCTTGGCTAAGACTTAGGTAATTGAGATTACCATCCTTGTCAACAAACCAAATATTGATAATCATGAGAGGCCAACCCATTAAGTCTACTTCCCAAAAGCCTTAAGTACGTAATATCTACTGCTAAGCTTGAAGTACGTCAAATAGGTTTGATCACATCACCCTTAAGTCCCAACCTACCTACTAATTAACTTAGTAGTGGGTTAAGTCAATGGGTATCAAATTGATCACCAAGGGTTCTCAAATCACCAAATCCATTATGCCCAATAACTCAAGTTTACCAAATTTCCTTAGCTTAGACCAAGAGTTGACAAAACTACTCAAAAACTAAAGAGAACATTTCATCAAACACATAGAGTGCAATAAAAGTAAACATCATAAATTGCAAGAATAATAAAATCTACCAACTATCAATTGCAAGGAAAATAAAATCACAACTCAATTCATCAATTAAAGAAACATCAACATCAAATTGCATTAAATGTAAACCAAATCCAACATGAGTTCATTATCACAAAAGAGAGCAAAATGAGAAATTAACATCACAAATAAGAGAATCAAGATGTAGAAATGAGAATTTATAAAAGAAACAAGATGAGATCAAGTAATTAAACATGGATCTAAGACAATTTAACATAATCCTAACCTAATTCTAAAGAGAATAGGGAGCTTCTCTCTCTAGAAAACTAACTAAAGGCTCATGTTGGCTAAAACTAATTGCTCCCCCCTTGCTTGGACTTCAATTCTGCATGAAATACACTCAGAAACAAGTTGGATTTGGGCCTGGGCAGCTCAGAAATCACCCCCAGCGTTTTTCCTTTAAGTGGGCCATGTGAGAGTATTGGCGCGTGCGTGCCATGTGCGCGTGCGCATCGATTGGCAAATTCTTCATCCACACGGACGCGTCATGTACGCGTGCACGTCTCTATGTGAAACCACTTTTGCGCATGCGTGCCTTGTACGCGTGCGCGTCCATTGGTGCATTCCCAATCTTTGTTTCTTCATGATTTCTCCACTTTGTATGCTTTTCTCCTCATTTCTTCCATCCAATATTTGCCTTATGAACCTGAAATCACTCAACAAACACATCAAGGCATCGAATGGAATTAAAGTGAATCAAAATCACCAATTTAAGAGCCTAAAAAGCATGTTTTTACACTTAAGCCTAATTCAAGGGAGAATTACAAAACCATGCTATTTTATTGAATAAATGTGGGAAAAGATGGTAAAATCCCCTAAAGTAAGCACAAGATAAATTACAAAATTGGGGTTTATCAGTGCTCCATTCCTTGGCTAAGCTACTTCTTCTTCAACCATGTCTTGTACTTCCTCTTCCTCTTCAGCATCCTCCACTTCAACCATGTCTTCAACTGGGGCGTGTTCTTGTGGGCTTGGCTTCTCCAGATTCCTCTCTTGCAGTGTGGTTCCGGACCTCAAAGAGATGGCATTGATGCCACCTTTGGGGTTAGGTAAAGGTTGAGAAGGAATTCCACTAGAGCTTGAAGGCTGGTTGGTGGTAGTAGGTAACGAATCTATCCGAGAGACAAGAGCTTGTAAAGTGGCATTCAGACCATTTAAAGTAGAGTTCAGTGTATTTTGCATGTCTTGTTGTCCTTGTGCAAGAGAACGAAGCATTTCGTCATGAGAAGAAGGAGAAGGGTAAGTGATCTGAGGGGTCTGCTGTTAGTTGTTCTGAGGTGTTTGAGACTGCCTTAAGTGAGGTGCTTTGTAGGGCTGGCTTTGGGTCTGCTGTCTGTTGTTGTTATTCCACCTCTAATTTCTATTGTTGTCTCTGCCTCCTCTGTTGTAGTTGTCCCTCCAACCTTGCTTGGAATTATCCCTCCATCCTTGGTTGTAGTTTTCACCTTGGTTGTAATTGCCGCCTTGTTGATTGTACCCTTAATTCAGGCGGTCATAGAAATTGTGAGTAGTTGCCAAGGTGTTGTCCTCTTGTTGGAGATATGGACACTCATCAGTGTAATGACTATAATCAGCACATATTCCGCATACTCTCTGAGGGACTAGCTGTTGACTTTGTTATGGTGGGGGAGGCTAAGATTGTTGTTGATTCAACTGCATCTGCTTCAGTAGGTTACTCATCTCACATATACTCTGTGTAAGAGCAGAAGTCTCACTGCTAGAGGAAACCTCTACAACAGCCTTTGAGTGGTTGTTCCTGTGCCTGTGATTCTGAGTAGACTCAGCTAGGTCGCTGATTAATTGCCAGGCTTCATCTGCGGTCTTGTACTTTTTCAGAGAACCATTACTAGCACCATCCAATGTAGTCTTATCCCGAGGATTCATGCCTTGAGTGAAGTAGCTGATCAACATCAGCCTGTCAATCATGTGGTGGGGGCATGCGTCTAGAAGATTCTTGAAGCACTCCCAGTACTCATAAAGAGTCTCAGATTCACCTTGAATGATGCAGAAAATCTCTTTCCTCAATCTGTCTGTAACTTCAGCTGGAAAGTATTTTTCCAAGAATTCTCTCCTGAGCGTGTCCCAGTTGGTAACAGTTACTTCAGGTTGGGAGTAGTACCACTCCCTCGCCTTTCCCTCAAGAGAAAACAGGAAGGCGGTCAGCAGAATAAAAGTTTCATTTGCACCATGACGCCTAACAGTAGAGCAGGCTGTCTGAAAATTCCTGAGGTGCTTCATAGGCTCCTGAGCAGGTAAGCCATGAAACTTGGGCATCAAGTTGATTAGTGCAATCTTCAGTTCAAAATCTGCAGCCAGATTTGGATGATACACTTGATACGGTTGCAGGGTAAAGTCTGGGGCCCCTGCCTCTTGGAGAGTGATCCTCCTGGGTGCTGCCATACTATCTGCACATGAATCAACTGAATCAATAGTAGAGGAGCTTGTTTTTCCCTCAGATGGCGGTTCAGATTCGCCCTCAGATGAGACTGGTGAATCGATAACAATCACTTCACCACCCTCAGAGGTTAACCGACGCCGAGCTCGCCTAATACGTGAAAGAGTTCTTTCAATTTCAGGATCAAATGCGGCTAAGCTCGGATTAGGCAGTGAATGCGTCATTCAATGAGAGAAACATATTGCTCATGGTATAAAATAAAATAAAATACGCAAATAAATAAAATTAAAAATATTTACACCAACTAATAATTTAGCACACAATTGCAACTCCCTAGCAACGGCGCCAAAAACTGATGTGGGGCGGAAGTCGACCGATTAAGAAATTAATATAGAAATACGTTGCGAGTATAGTTCTTAACCAGCTAAAATCTGCTCATCAATTTAGAAGGGTTGTCACAAAAATTAGAATAAAAATACTAGAAGTATAAGTCCTAGGTCGTCTCCCAACGAGTTGACAAAAGGGTGCTATCTTGTTAATCAGAAGTTTTCTGGGAAATTTTGGGTTTGGGCAATGGGCACAAGCATATGATTGTAAATTAAAGCAATGAAAGTTAAAAGAGATTTATATTATTCTAAATAAAAAGCCTTGACTGGGGGAATGATTAATTGGAAGTTCTATCCTTGTTGGAATTCTCTCAAGTGTAGTATAAAGAGGTTGTTATTTTCACTTAGTTAACCCTTACTAAATAAAAGAAATTCAAGTGATTGAGCTAACTCTTATTCGCAAATCCTAGTCTTCTCCCTTGGGAAGGTCTAGCATTAGTAAATACAGAATTATCCAATAACTTCCAATTTAACTAATCACTTGAGCATCCCAACTCAAGTGTCTCCTTTTAATCAACCCCATGTCAAGTTGGGAGTCTACTCCATTAACATGGATACCATCTTCATTGTTGGAAGTTTGGAATAGAAAAGAGACATGATAATTTAAATAAAATAGGGATTGAAAATTAATTAAAGGTAAAAGTAATTCTCTGTATTAATAAATCCAAAATAATCCAATTGTAACTCTAAATAAGAATTAAGAATATGAAATAATAAGGGAATAAGAAAACAAACTAGAATAGTAACTTCAACGGAGGTGATGACTCTTCTCAATATCCAAATCCAAAGTAAAAGCATAAACTATAAAACTATGAATGTAAAAGAAAACCTAGAGGAAGTGTGATTTCTCTCTAGATTCAGATTTAAAAATCTAAAACTATGCTAATGAGAATGTGTGTTGAGTCTCTGCATGTTCCCTGGCTCTAGTCTGTGTTTCTGGGCCGAAAACTGGGTCAGAACCCGGCCCGAAATTGCCCCCAGCATTTTCTGTTATTTCTGTAGATCGCGCATGTCACGTGTACGCGTCAGTCACGCGTACGCGTCGCTGGTCATCTTCATGTGTCACGCGTACGCGTCAGGCACGCGCACGCGTCATCTTGCAGAACTCCAATCCACGCGTACGCGTCAGGTACGCGTACGTGTCGATGCTCACTGGCTATCTCCTTTGTTTCTTGTGTTCCTTCCATTTTTGCAAGCTTCCTCTCCATTCTCTAAGCCATTCCTGCCCTATAAAGCCTGAAACACTTAACACACGGATCACGGCATCGAATGGTATAAAGGAGAATTAAAATACTCAAATTAAAGACTTCTAGGAAGCAAGTTTTTAACCATAGAACAAAACTAGGAATGAATTGTAAAATCATACAATTTGTATGAATAAGTGGGCAAAGACTTGATGAAACCACTCAATTGAGCATAAGATAAACCATAAAATAGTGGTTTATCAATACTCATCATGCATCTTTAGAAAGTAGAAGGTGCATTACATAAATCAAAAGGCATCCTCTTGTATGCCTACGTTCCAAAGGGACATGTAAAAGTAGTCTTCTCCTGATCTTCAAGAGCTATATGAATTTGAAAATAGCCTGTATAACCATCTAAAAAGCAGTAATGGGATTTACCTGACATGTGATCAAGCATCTGATTGATAAATGGCAAGGGGTAGTGATCCTTGCGAGTAGCTTGGTTGAGACGCCTGTAATCAATGCAAACTCTCCATGAATTCTGCACTCTAGTTGTCAGGAGCTCTCCATGCTCATTCTTTACTATTGTGACTCCAGACTTCTTGAGCACCACTTGTACTGGACTGACCCATTCGCTGTCTGAGATGGGGTAAATGATATCTGCTTCAAGCAGTCTGATCACTTCTTTCTTGACAACTTCTAAGATGGTGGGATTCAATCTTCTTTGGGGTTGATGGACAGGCCTAGCTCCCTCTTCTAAGAATATTTTGTGCTCACAAACTTGAGGGTTGATGCCTACTATATCCACCAAGCTCCACCCAATTGCTTTCTTGTGCTTTCTCAGCACACTGAGAAGCTGCTCCTCCTGTTGGAAAGTGAGTTCCCTTGCAATGATAACTGGGAGCTTCTGATTATCCTCAAGGTAAGCATACTTGAGGTGGGGTAGAAGGGGTTTTAATTTCAATATCTCCTCATGGTTAGGTTCTGGATCATCTGGAGCTAGTGATAATGGCAAAGTGTCCTCATTGTGTTCAGAGGGTGTCCCCACACTTGGACCTTACTCTATGTGCCTCTCTTCTACTTCTTTTGGGTGAACTGCAGCAACAGCTTCATCAATGATGTCGCACTGGAAGATAGAATGATCTTCTGGAGGGTGTTTCATAGCTTCATTCAAATTGACATTCACTGCTCTGCCATCTATCTCAAAGGAGTAAGTTCCTGAGAAGGCATCTAGCTTGAACTTTGAAGTCTTCAGGAATGGCCTTCCAAGCAAGATTGTAGATGGTTGATACAAGAATTATTGTTGGTAAGGAATTTCACAAAATATTTACGTTGCAAGTATAGCTCCAAACCAACAAACAACTCTCACATCAAATTAAAATATGGTTTTGTCACATGTACAAACTCCAATGAAAATTAACTGAAGTATTTGGACTCCGGGTCGTCTCACAAGGAATTGCAATGAAGTGAATGATTATTGGCTATGAAGGGGTAAGGGGATTTTTTATTGATAAGAGGGGCACTAAAATAAATGACAAGAAAAGTAAATTAAGCAAGTAATTAAAGAGGACAAGTAAATATGAGAAAGCAAATAATAAAGAGAGAGACATTCATGGCAAGGGTTGAGATCATAGGCTTTCTATCCTAGTCGTGCATAGATCAATTCGCCTTATTTAGTCAACCCAACAAACGGAAGAAGGCATCATGTCATCTTCACATAGGGAGAATGTCAAACAAGACTAATTAATCATGTCACAAATATAAACAAGAATTTATCTTATTACGTCGTCTCCAACATTGGAAGAAGGTATCATATTATCTTCCATGAGAGAAAGTCTAATAAGACTAGCTAATCTCAATCCAAAAGTCCTAATCAACTTACTAATTAAATTAGCAAAAGATTAGCATCAATGGAAATAATATTAGCTAACAACTCTAGATCACCAACATGAGTTGGGTTTTCATGACTCAAGATTGCCTAATTACTCTTTCCAAACCAAGAATGCTCAAAATCTACTCTAACATCCAACCAAGCATTTTGTCAAACACTTGGTGGATACAAAGGGAAAGCATGGTAAATGAGCAAGAATAGTAAAATCTACCAACTACAAATTGCAAGGAAACAAGATCAACAACTCAAATCAACAATAAAAAAACATCAAACATTAAATTGCATTAAAAGTAAATCAAATCCAACAAGAGCATCCATGAACATAAAAGAGAAATTAACATTACAAATCATGAGAATGAAAGAGTAGAAGTAAGAAATCATAAAAGAAACAAGATGAAAACATGTAATTAAACCTAGATCTAAGATGGAAATTAACCTAACCTAATTCTAGAGAGAAGAGGGAGCTTCTCTCTCTAGAAACTAACCTACATGATGCTAATGCTACAAACAATTGCTCCCCCTTTTCCCAAGCTTGAATTCTACATGAAATAGCTTTAGAAATGAGTTGGGTTGGGCCCAAAGTGCTTCAGAAATTGCTGGGGGCGATTTCACTTTAGTGGGCCACGAGTAGCATCGGCGCGCACGCTCATTTGGACCTCTGTAGCTCAAGTTATGGTCGATTGAGTGCGAAGAGGTCAGGCTTGACAGTTTTACGGTTCCTTCATTTCTTCATGAGTTCTCCCAGTTTGCATACTTTTCTCCTCACTTCTTCCATCCAATACTTGCCTTATGAACATCAAATCACTCAACAAACATATCAAGACATTGAACGAAATTAAAGTGAGTTAAATTTAGCTATTTTAAGGCCTAAAAAGCATGTTTTCACATTTAAGCACAAATCAAGGGAGAATTGCAAAACAATGCTATTTCATTGAATAAATGTGGGAAAAGGTGATAAAATCCCCCAAATTAAGCACAAGATAAACCATAAAATCGGGGTTTATTAAATCTTCCCACACATAAACTAAGCATGTCCTCATGCTAAAATCAAGAAAGAACAAAAGGGGTATCAACATTTATTCAATGCAAACTAACTAATCTACCTATCTATATACAATCTATCTACATGAATGCATCCACTTGGTCAAAATAAGTCAATATCCAAGAATACATATACAAGTATAAGGGCTAAAGCCATAGCAGTCAAATCAAACCCACAATTGAATTGAATTATTAAAAAGATTTTACAAACTTGCAAGAAAAGAGATGATCATGGGTGGAAACATGTAATTGAGCAATCGAACCCTCACCGGATGTGTATCCGCTCTAGTCGCTCAAGTGTATGGGGTTGATTCACTCAATTCTCCCCTAATCATGTTTTCAAAGTTTGTTTTTCATCTAACAATCAACAATTATTTCATGCATGCATACAAATATCATGAGGACTTCCCATAGGTTGTAATGGGGTTAGGGTCAAGGTAGGATGCATATGGTCAAGTGGGCTTGAGATTTGAATATTTGATTAACTTAAACTTTCCACCTAACCTATGAAAACCTATACAATTCTAAACAAACCTAACTACCCATTCTTCACTTTTTCACACACTCATGCATTCTCTTTCGATCACCACACATATGCATTGATTTTTATTGAACCTTGACTTTGGGGCATTTTTGTTCCCTTCTTATTGCTTTCCTTTAATGTGCTACAATTAAGAACAAATGGGTTAAGCATAAGCTCAAATTGGTTATCAATGGAAGATAAAAGGTAGGCTTGTTTGGGTAAGTGAGCTATTTGAACAATGGCCTCAATCAAATAAATGTATGTGTACACAAAATATTGGACATATAGAATTGAACAAACCAAATATTACAATCATAGGAAGAGAATAATGCCCACAAGAATGAAAATAAGTGGTTATATGATGTAACCACACAATTAGGCTCAAACTTCACATGCTTGTGTTCTTAGCTCAAAAATCATGTTCCACAAAGTATATAATTCAAGCAAGTTCTAAAATTTTTTTTCAGTCAATAGGGGTGCCCTATAGATAAAATCCTTGGAAAATATCATGATTTTGACAAAGCTTAATATATACATATGCAAAATAAGAAAATGCAACTAAGAATCCTAAAATGAAATGCAAAAGTGTTGGGATTAGAAACTTGTTACCCAAAAATGCCGAGCGGTCGGACGACCTCCCCACACTTAAAAGTTTGCACCATCCTCGGTGCACTAAAAATGAGCAAGGGGGTACGGCGACTTTCCGAGTTGCTACCTTTAGCTGGTAGGTCAATCGATTGCTGCGTGTTCTTCCTTCCGCTTCCATTTTGACTTATGGTGCATCGATCATGAAAAACAAAATAAACACCGTAAGATGAGAAAATACAAAAGCAAGGAAGCGTGAATTGTTGGAATGAGGTGAATCACTAGAATTGAGTGAGTGAATTAGTGTGACATTGATGAAAAATAAGTGTGTAGGTTCTAAAATTGCGCGCGGTTTAGAATACACACAGACTAGTACAAAAATTTATGCCACAATTATACAAAAGAAAACATGCACTTCACTCATTCTAGTGTGCTTGAGATACTTTAAAAGACTTGTAGGCTAAAACAACCCAACAAGTAATGACGAAGCATAAGAGCATTCAAGCAAAAATCAAACAATTGTGAAATTGGATAATACATGAAATAAGTGATGTGAATAAGGGTAAACCATAAACAAGCATCACCTAAAAAAATGTAATGATAATATATAATTGCCTAACAATAGATGATGAATGCATGGTGGCCAAAACATGTAATTCAAAGAGTTAAGATGCTTAAGGGTAATGTAACATATACTTGGTGTTCACAAGCATTAAGCATGAAAAGTTCTGAACCAAGTAACCAGATATAACCTTAACAAAGAATCCAACAATGATAATTAATATCAATGATGTTAAACTAACATCCTATTAGTAATAAACAGCAGTAAACAGTAAACAAGATTAGTAATCCAACACTTATAATGGAAAACAAAAATTAAACTAACTAGCTAACTAAAAGAAATGGTGTTACATGGTGTTTGGTAGTGTTGGATGATTGATAAACCCCGATCGTGTGGTTTATCTTGTGCTTATTTTGAGGGATTTTATCAATATTTCTCACACTTATCCACAAGAAATGCATGGTTTTGTGTTCACTTCCCAATATTGCTCTATGATGTAAAACATGCTTATTTTGCCTTAAAATTTCCATATTTTAATCCTCTTCTATTGCCATTCGATGCCGTGATGTATTTGTTGAGTAATTTCAGGAATTATAGGGTAGGAATGACTTAGAAGAGAGGGAGAAAGCATGTACAAAAGAGAGGAACATGAAGAATTGAGATCTTGGGAAAGCAGCATCGGCGCGCTCGTGCACTCCACGCGCACGCGTGGATGGGATGGGCTGGAGGCGGCGCGCAAGGATGGACCCATCCGCGTGAATCAGGAGATTCTTATCGACGCGCACGTGCACTTGGCGCGCACACGTAGATCGCAAGAGCAATCGTCGCGCACACACATGGCGCGCACGCATGGAAGGCTGCACGTGACCTCATTAAAGGAAATCGTGCCTGGCAATTTCTGAGGCTCATTAGGCCCAATTTCAAGCTGTTTATGCATGGAAAAAGACCCAAGGATGCAAGGAGAAAGAGAGAGATCACTCATTTTACACTAGGACATAATTTTTAGCTAGTTTTTGGTTCTTTGGTTATTCTAGAGGGAGAAACCCTTGTTCCTCTCTAGATCTAATTTTAATTTGATCTTCCGTTGTTGATTTGCGACTTGGATATTGTTAATTACTAGTTTTAATTGTTCAATTTGAATTTTTTGTTACAATTTTGCTTATATCTTGTGATAGTTTATGAATTCTTGTCAATTATCATTTTATACCCATTTCATGAATGTTATGAATCTTGACTTGTTGATGTTACATTGATGATTTCTATGTTTAGTCTAGTAATTTGGATGATTGTATGTTGATAATTGTTAGTGGGTATTTGTAGAATTCAATTTAATTGCTATTTTGAACATGCCTTTTGTTAGTGCTTACCAAGTGTTTGATGAATTGTTTACTTTGATTATAGAGTAGTCTTTTTCACTCTTGGCCTAGGTCAAGGGAATTGGGTAAACTTGAGTCATTGGGTCTAATAGATTTGATGATTTGGGAGCCCTAGGTGGTCAATTTGATACTCATTGACGCCAACCCACTACTAATCTAATTAGTAGGTAGGTTGGGACTTATGGGTTGATATGATCAGGGCCACTTGACATACTTCAAGTCTAGGGGTAGATATCACGTACTTAAGACTTTGAGAGTAGACTTAATGAGCTTGGTTCCTTATAATTGTCAAGGTATAGTTGTTAGACAAGGATGGTGATCCCAATTCCCGAACCTAGCCAAAAGTTACCTTTATTATTCATACTTGAAATCAACTTTCTCAACCAATTGCTTTAGTTGTAGTTTCTTGTTTGGGTTACAATAGAATTAAGTGGAATGTTGTTTATTCATTGAAAGTGCTTATGTTTTGCTTAGTTGATTGAATTAATTGTTGCATTTTAAGATTGCTTGTTTGTTAAGATTCCCATTTATTTTCATGCTTATAACTCACAACCCCGGATTTCTAACCAATGTCGAAGCACATGATTGCCCATTCCTTGTGAGACGACCCGAGGTTTGAATACCTCGGTTATTTCTATTGGGGTTGAACTTGTGACAACCAAATCCCTCTTCTAAATTTGACCCCCGAGGATTGTTGTTGGTAGAGCTATATTTACAACGCGGTTTTCTTGAAGAGAATCTTTACCAATACACCCTTGGCGCTTGCGTGTCAAATTTTTGGCGCCGTTGCCGGGGAATGGTTGCAACGTATGCCTTGATATTGGTTATGTGAATATGTGAATATTGTAGATAGTTTACTCTTTTACTTACTTAGCCATAGTTTAGATTTCCTTTACATTTATGCTATGACTTTCAAGTTTGATGACTCGGTCTCAACCGAATTCTAGCTTGGCCAATTTTGATCCCGAGATCGAAAGGACTTTATTACACACTCGGCAAGCTAGGCGGTGGTTGGACTATACACCTAGTACTTCGGCCTCTCTTGAGTGAAACACCAAATCACTAGACGTTACCGAGAGTGACTTGGAGTCTGTTACTTCCTATTCTTCTGTTGGCACTACTAATACATCTTTGCATCCTACAGGTGAGCCACACATGGCGGAGCCACGCCGAATCACTTTGCATGAGCAAGGAGCTCCGGATATCATACTTCAACCGTTGCAAGCAAGGTATCCTAACCTTGATCCGAACTTTGAGTTGAAGAGTAGCTTGATAAATCTACTTCCTAAGTATCATGGGTTGCCGGGTCAAGACCCCATCCGACATTTGAAGGATTTTCAAGTTGTTTGTTCTACAGCTCGAAGGCATGGAGCCGATGAGGTAGCTATCATGGTTTTTGCCTTCCCATTCTCTCTTGATGCGCAAGCAAAAATATGGTTCTATTCGCTACCGGATGAGATTGTGACTAATTGGGATTTCTTGAGAAGAGAGTTTCTTGATAAATTCTTTCCATCGGAGAAGACCGACTACATCCGGAAAGAGATTTCGGGCATAATGCAAAGAGACCAAGAGAGTTTGTACGAGTATTGGTCTCGGTTCAAGAGGTTATTGGAGTCATGTCCACACCACGGAATGACCACTAACTTGCTCATGAGCTACTTTACCGGAGGTCTTTGTACAGAGGATAGAAGATTGCTCACTGCTTCTAGTGGTGGCTCCCTATTGAAAAACAAGACGGAGGGAGAAGCTTGGGATTTGATAAAGAATGTTGCCGAATCTACACAACACACAAGAGTGAGGAGTAATCCCCTTAAGGGTGTGGTAGAACCATCCCCTTCCGAATTAAGCTTAACCAAGGCACTTGGGGATATGACCACCATCCTTACACAAATTCAAAGGGATCAAAAGGAATGCTACTCCATCAAAGCCGTCCAAGCCCCACCTCCAGTTGCTCAACTTGAAGCCCCTCCTAGAATTTGTGGTTTGTGCTCTAGCACCACACACTACACCGACCAATGTCATCAAATTCAAGAGGAACATGCTCTTGTGGTAGCCAATGTGAATTACAACAACCGTCCACCCTACCCTTCTCAAGGTTAAAACAATTACCATCAAGGTGGTAGTCAACATCAAGGGTGGAAGGATAATGCACAAGGAAGCAATCAAAGCCAAAGATGGAACAACTCTCCTTCTCATCACAACAACAACCAATCTTCATCCCAATATTACCACAACAACACCAACTACCAAGCCAACCAAAGCCACTCCAACCAAAACCAAAACAACTACACCAAGTACCAAGCACCACACCATAGACAACAAAATTAAAACCCAACTCCTCCATCTTCCAACAATCAAGTTGAAGAGCTTAGAGCCGCTATGGAAAAACGAGATGAGAGCAACAAGGCTCAATTTGATGCCTTGAGTACTCAATTGGCTAACCTCACTAACTTGCTTTCAAAGATGAACATGTCAAACCAACCACCAAACCCCAATAACAACATCAACCAACCCTCAAGTTCTTCTAACCTTCCATCCCAACCCCAACCAAACCCAAAAGGCGGTCTCAACGCCATCACTCTAAGGTCGGGGACTACATTAAAGGAGATACCTCCAAGGGGCATGGAGGATGTTTATGAGAAAGAGGTAGTTGTCGAAGCTCCACATGAAGAAGAGGTGGTAGACAAAAGGCATGAGGAAGAAGGAGTAAACCTCAAGGAATCCAAGAGGAAAGCTATAGTGGATGAGTCCGTTCCTATTCCATTCCCTTCCATGGTGAAGAAAGCAAAGAAGACACCGGAATTTGATTTGAACATGCTTCAAGTGTTCAAAAAGGTTGAGGTAACTATACCGCTCCTTGATGCTATTCAACAAATTCCAAAGTATGCAAAATTTTTGAAAGTCTTATGTACACACAAGGATAGGATAGGAGAATTGGAGACATTATCCCTGGGTAGTTCAATTTCTTCCTTGATGGAACCTATTCCAAGAAAATGTGGTGACCCGGGACCATGCTTAGTGTCTTGTTGTATTGGTGGATACACTTTTCATGATTGTATGTGTGACTTGGGAGCTTGTGTTAGCATCATGCCGCTTTCTATCTATGTGCGGTTGAATTTAGCTCCATTGAAGAATTCGGCGGTGAGGTTTGCCTTAGCCGATAAAAGTGTGATCACAGTGATGGGAATAGTGGAAGATGTACTTGTGGCAATTAAGGATTTGGTCTTTCCGGTCGACTTCTACATCCTCAAAATGCCTCCAACAGAAAATAGAAGCTCATCCTCCGTTCTACTTGGTAGACCCTTCCTCAAAACCTCCAAATTCAAGTTAGATGCCTTCACCGGTGTATATTCCTTTGGGGTTGGAGATAAGACTATCAAGTTCAATTTAGAGGAAGCCATGAAACATTCCCCCGAAGAACATTCTATGCTCCGATGTGATGTAATTGATGAAGTGGTAGCGGAAGTGCAAGAGGAAGACCATGACAAGTCGTGCTACCCCACTGCTGAGGAGAAGGATGACCAAGAAGATGAACAAGAAGAAATTGTCAAGAATGAGTCCCATGAGCTTGATGAAAAGGAACCTCACCTTGAGGTAAAAAATGAACTGAAGCCCCTTCCATCTCATTTGAAATATGCTTTCTTAGAGGACAACCAAGGGTTTCCGGTCATTATTGCTAGTGAGCTCTCAAGTGAAGAAGAAAGAAAGCTCCTAGACGTTCTAAGAAAGTACAAGAAAGCAATAGGATGGAGCCTAGCAGATATTGTGGGAATTGACCCCCGCAAGTGCATGCATAGGATATTTCTCCAAGATGGAGCCAAGCCAGTTAGGCAACCGCAAAGGAGGCTCAACCCAACCATCCTTGATGTAGTGAAGAAAGAGGTCACTCGATTACTGGATGCGGATATCATATACCCAATTTCCGACAGTGAGTGGGTGAGCCCGGTTCAGGTTGTTCCCAAGAAGTTAGGCATCACAACGGTCAAGAAGGACGACGATGAAATGGTTACTAAAAGGGTATAAAATGCGTGGCGAGTATGTATTGACTACAGAAGATTGAACGCCGCCACATGGAAGGACCATTACCCCCTACCCTTCATTGATCAGATGCTAGACCGCTTGGCAGGTAAATCTCACTACTGTTTTCTTGATGGATTTACTGGCTATTTTTAGATACATATTGCTCCTGAAGATCAGGAGAAAACCACGTTTACCTGTCTGTTTGGCATCTTTGCCTATAAAAGGATGCCATTTGGACTATGTAACGCACCCGCTACCTTTCAGCGGTGCATGACGAGTGTCTTCTCCGATCTAATGGAGAATTGCCTGGAAGTTTTCATGGACGACTTCAGTGTTTATGGTATCTCATTCGATTGTTGTTTAGAGAGCTTGGCCAAGGTCCTAGCTAGATGTGTTGACACCAACCTTGTCTTAAATTTTGAAAAATGTCACTTTATGGTACGACAAGCCATAGTGTTAGGACATGTAGTCTCTCATGAAGGCATTTTTGTGGACCCGGCCAAGGTCGATGTTATTACTACTTTACCTCACCCCTCATCCGTGAGGGAGGTCCGCTCGTTTTTGGGACATGCAGGATTTTACAGGCGCTTTATCAAGGACTTCAGCAAGATCGCTTTGCCATTGTCGCGCCTACTCCAAAAAGATGTGGATTTTGAGTTTGACAGTGAATGTGTAAAAGCTTTTGAAGAGCTAAGGAGAGTTCTCACCACGGCACCGATCGTGCGAGGCCCCAGCTGGACGTTGCCATTTGAGATAATGTGCGATGCGTCAAACTATGCTGTAGGTGCCGCGCTTGCACAGTGCGATGGTAAACTCCCTTATGTCATTGCTTACTCTTCTAAGACACTAGATGCAGCACAATCCAACTATACCACTACCGAAAAAGAACTCTTAGCCATTGTTCATGTTTTAGATAAATTTAGATCTTATTTGCTAGGTTCAAAGATAGTGGTATACACGGATCATGCGGCTTTAAAGTACTTATTGACAAAGAATGAGTCAAAGCCTAGACTCATACGTTGGATCTTGCTTTTGCAAGAATTTGACATTGAGATTAGGGACCGGAGTGGATCTTAAAACCTGGTTGCGGATCATTTAAGCCGCATTGAGAATTTAAAAACTGATCCATTTCCGATCAATGACTCATTCCCATTGGATAGTTTGCATGCTGTGTTGGATAGCTTTCCTTGGTTTGCCCCGATGGCGAACTACTTGGTTGCAAGAATCTTCCCTCCCAACTTTTCGAAAAAGCAAAGGGACAAGTTGAGGAGTGATTCCAAATACTATATTTGGGATGACCCTCACTTGTGGAAGACAGGCATGGACCAAGTAATTTGAAGATGTGTCCCGGAATCCGAATTCCAACCAATCCTTGAAGCTTGTCATTCGTCCGAATGTGGTGGCCACTTTGGCGCACAAAGGACCGCTAAAAAAGTGTTGGATTATGGATTCTGGTGGCCAACCTTATTCAAGGATGCTAACCGGTTATGTGTGTCTTGCCATCAGTGTTAGAAGTCAGGAAACGCATCCCAAAAGGATGAAATGCCTCAGCAACCTATGTTGTTCTGTGAGATATTTGATGTATGGGCATTGACTTTATGGGACCGTTTCCCAACTCTAGTGGGTGTCTGTATATTCTGTTAGCGGTTGACTACGTGTCAAAGTGGGTAGAGGCCGTGCCTACCCGCCTTGACGACGCCAATACCGTTGTTTCTTTCATAAGGAATCACATTGTATGCCGTTATGGGTCGCCACGAGCAATCGTGAGCGACCAAGGATCCCACTTTTGTAACAGGAAGGTAGAAGCATTGCTCAAGTGCTATGGAGTGACGCATAAGGTTGCTACTGCTTACCATCCACAAACAAATGGGCCAGCGGAAGTGTCCAATTGGGAATCAAGAGAATCTTGGAAAAAGTGGTCAATCCACAAAGAAAGGATTGGAGCCTCCGGTTAGGAGATGCGTTATGGGCATATAGAACGGCCTACAAGACTCCGATAGGGATGAGCACTTTCCGGATCATCTATGGTAAGGCATGCCACCTTCCGGTGGAGATTGAGCATCGAGCCTATTGGGCGGTAAAGCAGTGCAACATGGATCTAGCCAAGGCGGGTGAAGCTAGGAAGCTACAATTAGAGGAGCTTGAATGCTTGAGGAATGAGTCATATGAGAATGCCCGAATCTACAAGGAAAAGACTGAAGCATTCCATGACCATCACATTCGGAAGAAGGACTTTCAAGAAGGAGATGAAGTCCTCCTCTACAACTCAAGGCTCCGATTTATGCCTGGCAAGCTCCGCTCTAGATGGGAAGGACCTTTCAAGGTGAAGGAGATGAAGCCCTACGGAGTGGTGGAGTTGTTTGATCCCAAAAGTGAAGCGACTTTCAAGGTGAATGGACATAGAGTGAAGAAGTATCATGGTTGCAAGCCTCCTAGAGAGCTAGAAGTGTACATATTGGAGGATGCACCAAGAAGAGAGGAAGCTTAAGAAAAGGACTGTCCCACTTAAGGACGTTAAAGAAAAGTGCTTGGTGGGAGGCACCCCACCATGGTAAGATCTTCCTTGTTTATACCATCTTCTTAGTATTCTTAATTTCTTGTGAGTTTTGTGATCGTTTGGTCACTGATTGAATACATAGGAATGTTAGTTTTGCTGATTTTATTGGGTAGGAAGAATGCTCTTGTAGATAGGGTGTGCAAAAGCAAAGAAAACAAAAAATTGTTCTTTGAAAAAGGGCACTGACGCGCCAGCGCACAATGCGCGCGCGCGCCGGTGGCAAATCCCTACTCTTGGGCCAAATACCCAAGAGTTATGCCCACTTCGTTCCCAATCGCGCCAGGCACTCACGCGTCTGCGTACATGCCGCCTGCGTGCACTCTTGCAATTTAACCATCGACACGCTAGCGCACGGTGCGCGCGCGCGCCAATGGCGAATATGACTTCTCTGGTACAAAAACCAGAGAGTTGTGCCACAATTAGGCCAACCTTGTGCCAAAACCCATGCGTCCATGCGTAGTGTGCATCCATGCCAGTGGCGAAACACCTCAAGCACGCGTCCGCGCAGGGTGCGCGCCCGCGCGCCTACCTCACTGACTCACTCTGGTACAAAAACCAGAGACTTGTGCTAACTTTGTGCCACTTTTGTGCCTGAGGCACAACCTCTCTTGTGCGCGCGCGCCACTGACGCGCCCGCGCCATCTGCTAGCACTCTCATCGACGCGCCAGCGCACCGTGCGTGTGCGCACCGGTTGCGCGAGTCAATTTAAGGCCTTCGCGCCTTGCCCTGTTTTCCTTTCTCTCAACCCCTTCTCTTCTTTAGTTTCTTTCTCTTCTCAATCCATCATTTCCCTTCTCTTCTTCTTCTTCCACAATCCACCACCATTGTCTCCGGCCACTCACCGGTGACAACCACTATTTCCGGCTTATTTTCCTTTTCTTTTCTTTATTTCTCCATGGATGTTGAATTTGAGCTTAATTTGCATTACTAGATCTTTTGTCATTCTTTCTCTAACCTTTGCCATTGTGTGATGTCTATATGATGATTGGTGTTCCATTTTGGGTTTTGAATTGGTTTAGTATCTCATAATTTCTCATTGCTTGATTATTGCACTCTAAGTATTTGAGGAAATGCACATATACCATTTTGGCTAAAATTAGCCATATATTTCTCCATTTGGTGTTCCTTCCTCATTCACTTGCTTTCCCTTAAATGCATTGAGTCTAACTTGTGTGCTTAGAGTTGATACTTGCCAATTAGATATCATTGAACATGACTTACTTTTTATTATGGATGCTTAAGACTACTCTTCTCATGCCATTGCATGCATTACTCCCTCTTGCATCCCATGCCAAGTGTTATGACCCTTGCTTTTACATCTACCACGGGCATTACAATTCAGTTGCATGTCTTTTGTGAAATCGATTCTTGGGTTTAATGTTTTCCTTCTTTCTCTCCCTTTTTAGGATGGCCACCAAGAAAGGCAAGGAGATAGCTCCAAGAAAACCGGCCGCAAAGAGGGCACCCCAAAAATCAAATTCTAAGGCGCGTTCTTCAATAGGAGCCAAACCCCTATCGAAGAAAGGAAAGACACCTGCTTCTATTGATGAGAATGACAAGGGCAAGCCGGCGAAAGATCCTTCAAGGTTCCCTAACCGCTTCTGTGAACTTATGTTCCCCTCCATAGCGGTAAGGAACTATCACCCCGAGCATCTACTCGCTCCGCCGGACAAGGTTGCTCCTTATATTTTGTCCCGCATTGAACAGCGAGGATGGGAGTTTCTTTTGCGAAAACCAAGAGAAATCAACCTCTCTTTGGTGGAAGAACTTTTACCAACTACCATCTCCCCTCTCTTCAATCGGTGTACATGCGCCGGAAGCAAGTCTCAGTTTCAGAAGAGGCTATTCAGCAAGTGCTTAATGTCCTACCAGTGCCAAGTGACATGGATGGCTACCAAGAAGTCTTATGTCAGCGAGAGAAGTATGGATTCAACTGGGACTCGATTTTCCGAGTCATTGCTAAACCAGAAGGATTTTGGATCCATGGTCGACTCCGGATGAGGCCCAAGAGCATTGACGCTCGCTTCCTCACTGTGGAAGCTAGAGCTTGGGCCCAAATCCTATCCCACTATGTGTTGCCTAGCACCCACAAGTCATCCATCACGGCGGACCTTGCCTTGCTTGTTTGGTTTGTTCTCACGGAGAAGCCGGTGAACATTCCGCCTCTTGTCAAGCAAGCGATGAGTCAAGTTCACGACCGGGGTAATTTGCCATTTCCAGCATTGGTGTCTGACTTAGTTGCTGCTGCGGGTGTTTCTTGGGAAGCCAAGGATAAGAAGATTATGGTTCCGGCTAAGGGCGATGTGGTCCCAAGCGGAAAATACCTACACCTTCCCATGAACAAACCAAGCCTCGACATGGCCCCGCCACTTCTTTTTCCTTCTAGCTCATCATTACCACCACTGAGATCCACACATCAAAGGATAGAAGATCTTCACCGGAAGCTTGATAGATATGAGCGGCACAACCACCGCCGATTACTTACATCAAGACGCTTCTGGGTTTTGTTACCCCTAGCATGGAGGAACCCGAAATATTCACATCCACCTCAGACCCGAGTGATGGGAGCTCTGATGAAGGGGATAGTGAAGGCTCCGGTCCCGACCATCCCTTGCATATTATTTGTAGCACGGAGGACCGTGCTAATTTCTAAAGTGTGGAGAGGTCGTCTGACCGATCTCCATGGGTAACGTTCTCTTCCCCTCAATACCCATGGATTTATTTTTCTTTTTATATATTGCATGTGTAGTTAGTTTTGCTTGTAAATACCCTTTGCATGATAGTTAGTTTCTATAGCGTTACTTGGTCAAAACAATAACTTTCTTTCCAAGAAACTGTGTTCTAGGTGACCTACCAAAAATTCTGAAAATTTTTGCAGTAAACTTGCTTTAAGAATGTATTTTGGAACATAGTAATTGAGCTAAGGACACAAGCATGAAAGTTTTGAGCCTATTGCATGGTTACATCTTTTAACCATTATTTCCATTCTTGTGTGCATATCTCTCTCTATGAGTGTGATCCTTGCTTTGTCTGATTCTATATGTCCATTGCTTTGTGTATGAATGTATTTACATGATTGAGGCCATCAATTCAATAGTCACTTCTCCCAAATAGCCTTAACCCTTATATCTACCATTGCTAACCAATTTTGAGCTTTAGATAAACCCTTTTGTTCTTAAATAAAGCACATCAACAACCATAAGTGAAAAATCATGAATGTCCCTAAATTTGAATCCTTGATTGGCTTAGGTAAGTTAGGATATGTAGCATTCAATTAGGAGGGTATACTTGGGAAATTTGGGTAGATATGTAGGTATATAATTGTAGTGCAATTGAAAAATTCTAGGATTTTGGGAACATGCTCATGTGGCGGATGATTAAACTGTATGCATTGACGCTTGGGTTTACAAAAAAACCCCAAGAAAGGAGGATGCTTATTAAAAAAAAAAGAAGAAAGAAAGCAATAAAAGGGGACAAAGACGCCCCGAGATAGAGTAATAAAAACAATGCATATGGGTGTGAATTGAAAAGAATGCATGAGTATGCAAAAAGGGTAAAATTCAAGGGTAGCTAGGAATATATTGTAGTGGATCCTAGGTTGATCAAGGACTCAAATTTTAAACCCACTTGACCATATACATCCTTACCTTCACCCTAGCCCGGTTACAACCCATGAATAAGACCTCATGATACTTGTAAGCATGCATTAAGTAATTGTTGATTGTTAGATGAAAGACAAATCTTGGAAAGCATGATTAGGAGGAGATTGAGTGACGAACCCTAGACACTTGAGCGAATAGAGCGGATACACTTCCGGTGAGAGTTCGATGCTCAATGCTTGTTCCCGGCTTTCACAAGCGTTCGTTTAGCAAGTCATATGCACTCTTTAGTGATATTCAATTTGGTAGGATTCATAAATTGCATACTATTTTCACCCTATATGCTCACATGTATTCTTGAAGGATAGATTTACTCTTGACCAAGTAGATAGATGATCTTACATTAGTTGCGTGCATCCACTTAGGTAGTTTGCATTTCATAAAACCTTTCTCACCATGATCTTTGGTCTTTTCATTTTAAGCATGAGGACATGCCTGGTTTAAGTGTGGAGAGATTTGATAAACCCCGATTGTGTAGTTTATCTTGTTCTTATTTTGAGGGATTTTATCAATATTTCTCACACTTATCCACAAGAAATGCATGGTTTTGTGTTCACTTCCCAATATTGCTCTATGATGTAAAACGTGCTTATTTTGCCTTAAAATTTCCATATTTTAATCCTCTTCTATTGCCATTCGATGCCGTGATGTATTTGTTGAGTAATTTCAGGAATTATAGGGTAGGAATGACTTAGAAGAGAGGGAGAAAGCATGTACAAAAGGGAGGAACATGAAGAATTGAGATCTTGGGAAAGCAGCATCGGCGCGCTCGCGCACTCCACGCACACGCGTGGATGGGATGGGCTGGAAGCGGCGCGCAAGGATGGACGCATCCACGCGAATCAAGAGATTCTTATCGACGCGCACGCGCACTTGGCGCGCACGCGTGGAATGCTTCACGTGACCTCATTAAAGGAAATCGTGCTTGGCGATTTCTGAAGCTCACTAGGCCCAATTTCAAGCTGTTTCTGCATGGAAAAAGACCCAAGGATGCAAGGGGAAAGAGAGAGATCACTCATTTTACACTAGGACATAATTTTTAGCTAGTTTTTGGTTCTTTGGTTATTCTAGAGGGAGAAACCTTTGTTCCTCTCTAGATCTAGTTTAAATTTGATCTTCCATTGTTGATTTACGACTTGGATCTTGTTAATTACTAGTTTTAATTGTTCAATTTGAATTTTTTGTTACAATTTTGCTTATATCTTGTGATAGTTTATGAATTCTTGTCAATTATCATTTTATACCCATTTCATGAATGTTATGAATCTTGACTTGTTGATGTTACATTGATGATTTCTATGTTTAGTCTAGTAATTTGGATGATTGTATGTTGATAATTGTTAGTGGGTATTTGTAGAATTCAATTTAATTGCTATTTTGAACATGCCTTTTGTTAGTGCTTACCAAGTGTTTGATGAATTGTTTACTTTGATTATGGAGTAGTCTTTTTCACTCTTGACCTAGGTCAAGGGAATTGGGTAAAGTTGAGTCATTGGGTCTAATGGATTTGATGATTTGGGAGCTTAGGTGGTCAATTTGATACTCATTGACGCCAACCCACTACTAATCTAATTAGTAGGTAGGTTGGGACTTATGGGTTGATGTGATCAGGGCCATTTGACGTACTTCAAGTCTAGGGGTAGATATCACGTACTTAAGACTTTGAGAGTAGACTTAATGAGCTTGTTTCCTTATAATTGTCAAGGTATAGTTGTTAGACAAGGATGGTGATCCTAATTCCCGAACCTAGCCAAGAGTTACCTTTATTATTCATACTTGAAATCAACTTTCTCAACCAATTGCTTTAGTTGTAGTTTCTTGTTTGGGTTACAATAGAATTAAGTGGAATGTTGTTTATTCATTGAAAGTGCTTATGTTTTGCTTAGTTGATTGAATTAATTATTGCATTTTAAGATTACTTGTTTGTTAAGATTCCTATTTATTTTCATGCTTATAACTCACAACCTCGGATTTCTAACCAATGTCGAAGCACATGATTGCCCATTCCTTGTGAGACGACCCGAGGTTTGAATACTTCGGTTATTTCTATTGGGGTTGAACTTGTGACAACCAAATCCCTCTTCTAAATTTGACCCCCGAGGATTGTTGTTGGTAGAGCTATACTTACAACGCGGTTTTTTTGAAGAGAATCTTTACCGATACACCCTTGGCGCTTGCGTGTCAATGATGTTTGAAGGGTGGAAAGAAAAGGAGAGAGAAGAGAAGAAGGAAAGAAATGGAAAGAAGAGAAGAAAAGAAGCTGAGTGAAACAAGGCAATCTACGCGTGCGCGTCATGTGCGCGTAAGCGTGGATTGATGAAATGGAAGCGACGCGTACATGCAGCTAACGCATACACGTGCATGGCAAAGCAGAGAGTCGACGCGTACGCGCAATGTACGCGTGCGCGTGCCTTTGGGCACAAAGTTGGCACACTTCAGGCACAACTCTCGGGTGAATGTATAGAGGGGTAGAAAAACTCAATCCACGCGTACGCGTACATGGCGCGTCCGCATGGATGGTCGAAAATGCTTGAGGCGCGCGTACGTGCCAGGTGCGCGCACGCGCGGCTTGGTGCTCTATTTTTCAAATCTTTTTCTATGTTTTTGCACCAAACCAAGCATTCCAAACCTCCAAACAACTACTAGAACATCATAAAACCTTATTTAACCTACTAGATTCCCAAATAAACTCAACTAAGCAATTCAAAACATAAAATTAAACTAGTTCTACCAATATAAACAAAAGAGAAAAAGGAAAGAGTTTACCATGGTGGGTTGTCTCCCACCTAGCACTTTTGTTTATTGTCCTTAAGTTGGACTTATGGGGAGCTCTTCATCAAGGTGGCTTGTGCTTGAATCCATCCTTGAACATCAACCAATGCTTGGACTTCCATTGTACTTCATCATTCAAAGTTAATAACTCCAAGCTTTGATGGAGTTCTTCACAAACCATAGGCTCCCAAAGTTGATCTTCCTTGTGCGATCCGGGATCCCACACTTTGTTTTCACACCCGTCCTTGAGTTGATCATGGTGATTTCCTCCGGGTGGCAAGAGAGATGAATTCTCATAGAAGCACCAAACTATCCTCCTAGACCCTTCCAATTGAGCACTAGTTCAACCTTTGCACCTTGAAACTTCAACCATAATGAGCCTAGACTTACAACGCCAACCACTAAACATCCTCCTCTTACACTTAATTCCACTCGAATGGAGGATTAGATGACAACCTAGGTGGAGGAGTTCCCAACGGTCTTGACAAGGCGCGCTCTACTCCCGTCCATCCTCTCCTAGAGGCTTCCACCACTTGGCAAGGTTTTTTAAGCTTTACCTCTTGCCAAGCTTCCTCAAGTTCAATTTCTTCTTCACCAATGTCCTCTAGCTCTTCCCCATCACTCAAATCATAAGTAGGAGGTTGAGTAAAATCTACCCCATCATCAATTCCGAGCATAGTGGGGAAGGATTCTTCAAATTCAAGAGGATCATATATTGATGTGGAGTCATCATAAATAGGAGGGCCTATTGATTGGAACACTTCTTCCAATTCTTCAATCACATTGTGCCTTGGAGGTTGTGCACTCTCCTCCTCAACATCAACTTCGAACTCCATGAAAGAAGGCTCTTCAATTTGTGCTTCCTCTATGTACTCAACATATTCTAAGGCTCCAACCACTACTTCCTCTTGTTCAATAATCTCTACCTCCTCCTCTTTTTGCATTTCTTGCTTTAACTCATCTTCTTCACCTTGGAGCTTCAAGTTCACTCCCTCACTAAGCTCCTTGGTTGCTTCTCCACATTCAACAATGGGAGTACCTTGATCGCCTAGGCTTAGGCGGAATGAAACTATGTTGCCAATGGCTTCTACCATGATAGCCATTTTTGCTCTTAACTCCTCAAATTTCTTTTCATCCTCCTCGTGTTGCCTTAAGATATGAGATTCAAGATCTCTTAGTTCTTACGTGAAGGCTTCATCGGGAGGTGGTGGAAGAGAGGGTTCATCGTTTGAAGGAAGGTTATTGTAATTGGAAGGTGGTTCATATGGTGGTTGATATGGTGTGTGTGGGTTGGGAT
Source organism: Arachis ipaensis (assembly GCF_000816755.2). NCBI lineage: Eukaryota > Viridiplantae > Streptophyta > Magnoliopsida > Fabales > Fabaceae > Arachis > Arachis ipaensis. Next base: position 87,872,389 of record NC_029788.2, on the reverse strand, counting down.
CATGTAGAGGTGGATGGTGATATGAGGCTTGTGAGTGTGGTGGAGGGCTATGTTGAGGAAAAGGGTCATATGTCTGTGGTGGTTGTGGTTGACAATCACAATAAGGGTCATCACATACATTAGATTGGTATGCATTAGAATTAGGATTATACCCATAAGAGTTCGGAGGAGGTTGTTTCCAAGAACGTTGTCCATAGGCTTGAGGAGGCTCTTCCCATCTTTGATTTCCAAATTCTTGATGCACATCTTCATTAAAGCTTTCATTTCCTACAACATAGTTTGAACCAAACTCATAGCCAAAGTGATGAGAATTCATGGTGATAAGAGAAAACAAAAATAAATTCTAGCAAGAAACAAAGAAAACCAAATCCTAAAACTAGCAAAAACTAACAAACAAACCAAAAATCAAGCTATTCACAATATATATATACAATAGCCAATAATATAGCACCATTGCAATTCCCCGGCAACGGTGCTATTAATTTGATACAAGAATTATTGTCGGTAAGGAATTTCACAAAATATTTACGTTGCAAGTATAGCTCCAAACCAACAAACAACTCTCACATCAAATTAAAATATAATTTTGTCACATGTACAAACCCCAATGAAAATTAACCGAAGTATTTGGACTCTGGGTCGTCTCACAAGGAATTGCAATGAAGTGAATGATTATTGGCTATGAAGGGGTAAGGGGGTTTTTGATTGATAAGAGGGGCACTAAAATAAATGACAAGAAAAGTAAATTAAGCAAGTAATTAAAGAGAACAAGTAAATAAGAGAAAGTAAATAATAAAGAGAGAGACATTCATGGCAAGGGTTGAGATCATAGGCTTTCTATCCTAGTCGTGCATAGATCAATTCGCCTTATTTAGTCAACCCCAACAAACGGAAGAAGGTATCATGTCATCTTCACATAGGGAGAATGTCAAACAAGACTAATTAATCATGTCACAAATATAAACAAGAATTTATCTTATTACGTCGTCTCCAACATTGGAAGAAGGTATCATATTATCTTCCATGAGAGAAATCTAATAAGACTAGCTAATCTCAATCCAAAAGTCCTAATCAACTTACTAATTAAATTAGCAAAAGATTAGCGTCAATGAAAACAATATTAGCTAACAACTCTAGATCACCAACATGAGTTGGGTTTTCATGACTCAAGATTGCCTAATTACTCTTTCCAAACCAAGAATGCTCAAAATCTACTCTAACATCCAACCAAGCATTTTGTCAAAAACTTAGTGGATACAAAGGGAAAGCATGGTAAATGAGCAAGAATAGTAAAATCTACCAACTACAAATTACAAGGAAACAAGATCAATAACTCAAATCAACAATAAAGAAACATCAAAGATTAAATTGCATTAAAAGTAAATCAAATCCAACAAGAGCATCCATGAACATAAAAGAGAAATTAACATTACAAATCATGAGAATGAAAGAGTAGAAGTAAGAAATCATAAAAGAAACAAGATGAAAACATGTAATTAAACCTAGATCTAAGATGGAAATTAACCTAACCTAATTCTAGAGAGAAGAGGGAGCTTCTCTCTCTAGAAACTAACCTACATGATGCTAATGCTACAAACAATTTCTCCCCCTTTGCCCAAGCTTGAATTCTGGATGAAATAGTATTAGAAATGAGTTGGGTTGGGCCCAAAGTGCTTCAAAAATTGCTGGGGGCGATTTCACTTTAGTGGGCCACGAGCAGCATCGGCGCGCACGCGTACATGGCATGTGGGCGCCCCTGAACACGAAGTAACATATAGCAAATTTTATATCATTTCGAAACCCCAGATGTTAGCTTTCCAACACAACTAGAACTGCCTCATTTGGACCTCTGTAGCTCAAGTTATGGTCGATTGAGTGCGAAGAGGTCAGGCTTGACAATTTTACGGTTCCTTCATTTCTTCATGAGTTCTCCCACTTTGCATGCTTTTCTCCTCACTTCTTCCATCCAATACTTGCCTTATGAACATGAAATCACTCAACAAACATATCAAGGCATCGAATGGAATTAAAGTGAGTTAAATTTAGCTATTTTAAGGTCTAAAAAGCATGTTTTCACATTTAAGCGCAAATCAATGGAGAATTGCAAAATCATGCTATTTCATTGAATAAATGTGAAAAAAGGTGATAAAATCCCCCAAATTAAGAACAAGATAAATCACAAAATCGTGGTTTATCAATGGTCTTCCTGAGTCATTAGGGGGCATTTCCAAGATATAGAAGTCAATGGAAAATGTGAGCCCCTTAATGCTTACCAGCACATCTTCAGCAATTCCAACCACTGTGATGATGCTTTTATCTGCTAAAACAAAATGAGCTGCCGACCTTTTTAAGGGAGGGAGCCTTAAAGCATCATATATAGACAATGTCATAATACTCACGCACGCTCCTAAATCACACATGCAGTCAGAAAATATTACACCACCAATGGTACAGTTAACCATGCATGGACCTGGATCACTACATTTTTCAGGTATACCTCCCATTAAAGCAGATATAGAACTACCTAAAGGAATAGTTTTTAATTCATTAATTTTATCTTTATGTATGCATAAATCTTTTAGAAACTTTGCATATTTAGGTACCTGCTGAATAACATCAAAAAGGGGAACAGTTACCTCAACCTTTTTGAAAATTTCTACCATTTTGGGATCAAGTTCCATCTGCTTCCTAGACTTTCGTGCAAAGTGTGAAAATAGGAAAGGAATGGAGCCACTTTCTGCTTCTGTGTCCTTTGGTGCTCCATTCCTTAGCTGAGCTACTTCTTCTTCAACCATGTCTTGTACTTCCTCTTCCTCTTCAGCATCTTCTACTTCAACTATGTCTTTAATTGGGGCGTGTTCTTGTGGGCTTGGCTCCTCCTGATTCCTCTCTTGTAGTGTAGTTTCGGACATCAAGGTGATGGCATTGATGCCACCCATGGGGTTAGGTAAGAGTTGAGAAGAAATTCCACTGGAGCTTGAAGGCTGGTTGGCGGAAGAAGGTAATGAATCTATCCGGGAGACGAGAGCTTGTAAGGTGGCATTCAGACCATTTAAAGTAGAGTTCAGTGTAGTCTGCATGTCTTGTTGTCCTTGTGCAAGAGAATGATGCATCTCGTCATGAGAAGAAGGAGAAGGGTAAGTGATCTGAGGGGCCTGCTGTTGGTTGTTCTGAGGTGCTTGGGATTGCCTTAAGTGAGGTGCTTTGTAGGGTTGATTTTGGGTCTACTGTCTGTTGTTGTTATTCCACCTCTGATTTCCATTGTTGTCTCTGCCTCCTCTGTTGTAGTTGTCCCTCCAACCTTGGTTGGAATTATCCCTCCAACCTTGGTTGTAGTTTCCACCCTAGTTGTAGTTGTTGCCTTGTTGATTGTACCCTTGATTCGGGCGGTCATAGAAATTATGAGTAGCTGCCAAGGTATTATCCTCTTGTTGGAGATATGGACACTCATCAGTGTAATGACTATAATCAGCACATATTCTGTATACTCTTTGAGGGACTAGCTGTTGACTTTGTTATGGTGGGGGAGGCTGAGATTGTTGTTGATTCAACTGCATCTGCTTCAGTAGGTTGCTCATCTCACATATACTCTGTGTAAGAGCAGAAGTCTCACTACTAGAGGAAACCTCTGCAACAGCCTTTGAGTGGTTGTTCCTGTGCCTGTGATTCCGAGTGGACTCAGCTAGGTTGCTGATTAATTGCCAGGCTTCATCTGCGGTCTTGTACTTTTTCAGAGAACCATTACTAGCACCATCCAATGTAGTCTTATCCCAAGGATTCATGCCTTGAGTGAAGTAGCTGATCAACATCAGCCTGTCAATCATGTGGTGGGGGCATGTGTCCAGAAGATTCTTGAAGCGCTCCCAGTACTCATAAAGAGTCTCAGATTCACCTTGAATGATGCAGAAAATCTCTTTCCTCAATCTGTCTGTAACTTCAGCTGGAAAGTATTTTTCCAAGAATTCTCTCCTGAGCGTGTCCTAGTTGGTAACAGTTACTTCAGGTTGGGAGTAGTACCACTCCCTCGCCTTTTCCTTAAGAGAAAATGGGAAAGCGGTCAGCAGAATAGAAGTTTCCTTTGCACCATGACGCCTAACAATAGAACAGGCTATCTGAAAATCCCTAAGGTGCTTGATAGGCTCCTGAGCAGGTAAGCCATGAAACTTGGGCATCAAGTTGATTAGTGCAGTCTTCAGTTCAAAATTTTCAACCAGATTTGGGTGACGCACTTGATATGGTTGCAGGGTAATGTCTGGGGCCCCTGCCTCTTGGAGAGTGATCCTCCTAGGTGCTGCCATGTTATCTGCACGTGAATCAACTGAATTAGTAGTAGAGGAGCTTGTTTCTCCCTCAGATGGCGCTTCAGATTCGCCCTCAGATGAGACTGGTGAATTGATAACAATCACTTCACCACCCTCAAAGGCTAACCGACGCCGAGCTCGCCTAATACGTGAAAGAGTTATTTCAATTTCAGGATCAAATGCGGCTAAGCTCGGATCAGGCAGTGAACGCGTCATTCAATGAGAGAAACATATAACTCATGGTAATAAAATAAAAAAAATAAAATATGCAAAAATAAAAAATATGTACACCAATTAATAATTTCGCACGCTATTGTAACTCCCCGGCAACGGTGCCAAAAATTGATGCGTGGCGAAAACTGACCGATTAAGAAATTGATATAAGAAATACGTTGTGAGTATAGTTCTTAACCAGCTAAAATCCGCTCATCAATTTAGAAAGGTTGTCACAAAATTAGAATAAAATTACTGGGAGTATGAGTCCCAGGTCGTCTCCCAACGATTTGACAAAAGGGTGCTATCTTATTAATCAGGAGTTTTCTGGGAAATTTTGAGTTTGGGCAATGGGCACAAGCATATGATTGTAAATTAAAGCAATGAAAGTTAAAAGGGATTTATATTATTCTAAATAAAAATCCTTGACTGGGGGAATGATTAATTGGAAGTTCTATTCTTGTTGGAATTTTCTCAAGTGTAGTATAAAGAGGTTGTTGTTTTCACTTAGTTAACCCTTACTAAATAAATGAAAGTTAAGTGATTGAGCTAACTCTTATTCGCAAATCCTAGTCCTCTCTCTTGGGAAGGTCTAGGGTTAGTAAATAGAGAATTAGCCAACAACTTCTAATTTAACTAATCACTTGAGCATTCCAACTCAAGTGTCTCCTTTTAATCAACCCCCATGTCAAGTTGGGAGTCTACTCCATCAACATGGATACCATCTTCGTTGTTGGGAGTTTGGAGTAAAAAAGAGACATGATAATTCAAATAAAATAGGGATTGAAAATTAATTAAAGGTAAAAGTAATTCTCTATATTAATAAATCCAAAATAATCCAATTGCAACTCTAAACAAGAATTAAGAATATGGAATAATAAGGGAATAAGAAAACAAACTAGAATAGTAACTTCAATGGAGGTGATGACTCTTCTCAATATCCAAAGCAAAAGCATAAACTATAAAACTATGAATGTAAAAGAAAACCTAGAGGAAGAGTGATTTCTCTCTAGATTCAGATCTAAAAATCTAAAACTATGCTAATGAGAATGTATCTTGAGTCTCTGCATGTTTCCTGGCTCTAGTCTGTGTTTCTAGGCCAAAAACTGGGTCAAAACCCGGCCCGAAATTGCCCCCAGCATTTTCTGTTAATTCTGCAGATCGCGCATGTCACACGTACGCATCAGTCACGCGTACGCGTCGCTGGTCATCTTCGCTTGTCACGCGTACGCGTCAGGCACGCGCACGCGTTGATAAACCCATATTTTATGATATATATTGTGCTCAATTTAAGTGATCTATTCAACCCTTCATCCACTTATTCATGTAAATTGCATGGTTTTACTTTCCCTTCCTTATTATGTGATATATGTGAAAAACATGTTTCCTATGCTTTGAAAATAATTACTTTAATTACCTTTTATTACCATTCGATGCCGTGATTTGTGTGTTGAGTAGTTTCAGATCTTCTAAGGCAGGAATGACTTAAAGGATGGAAAAGGAAACATACAAAAATGGAAGGAAAGCACAAAATGGAGTTTTTGAAGAAACTGGCAGCGACGCGAACGCATGGACGACGCGGCCGCATGCCTAGCGCGAAAAGGCAGCGACGCGAACGCGTGACTAACGCGAACGTGCGCCTTAAGCAGAATACAGATGACGCGAATGCGTGACCGAAGCGAACGCGTGATAAGGAAAACTCCAGATGACGCGACCGCGTGACCCACGCGGACGCGTGACAGATGCCACGCACCAGAAACTGCAGAAAATGCCCCCAGCAATTTCTGAAGCCCTTTTTGGCCTAGATCCAAGTTCAGAAAGCACATATTAGAGATTATAAAGTGGGGGAATGCATCCATTCATGGGGAGGCCTTCAATTATTCACTTTTCACAATTTAGATGTAGTTTTAAGAGGGAGAGGTTCTCTCCTCTCTCTTAGGTTTTAGGATTAGGATTCCTCTTTAAGGATTTAGAATCTCAACTCTTCATCAGGATCAATATTTCTTTTACTTTATATTTCTCTTTTACTTTCAGATGCTTTAATGCTCTCATTTAATTACTTATGTTTCCAGATTGACTTATGAACTCCTTATGTTTAGATTGATTTTCTCTTATTAATGCAATTGAGGTATTTCAGATCTAAGATTCTTATTTAGCTTTTTATATTATTGGCTTTAATTGATTAACTGGAAGCTCTTGAGTTATCGACTATCCGTGATTGGTTGTTATGTCGGCTAAATTGACTGGTATTCCACTAACTCTAGTCTTTCCTTAGGAGTTGGCTAGGACTTGGGAATCTAACTAATTAGTTCACTTGACTTTCCCTTGCCTTCATAAGGGTTAACTAAGTGGGATTAACTTTCATTCTCATAGGAGTAACTAGGACAGGACTTCCGAATTTTCATGCCGTGCCAAGAGTTTATTTTATAGTTATTTATTTATTTTATTTGTCATTTAAATTACTTGTTTCTTACTTTCAAAACCCCCAATTTACAAAACTCATAACCAATAATAAGAACATACCTCCTTGCAGTTCCTTGAGAAGATGACCCGAGGTTTAAATACTTCGGTTATCAATTTTAAAAGGCGTTTGTTACTTGTGACAACCAAAATGTTTGTACGAAAGAATTTTTCTGTTGGGTTAGAAACTATACTTACAACGCGATTACTTTCATTCTTTACCGATAGAAAAACCGATCGTTCAAAATGGCACCGTTGCCGGGGAACTGCAAACGTGTGCCTTATTATTGGTTATTGTAAATATTTTTTCTTTTACTTGTTTATTTGTTTTTGCTTTTCCCCTTTTATTTCTATTAGCTACTATGAATTCCCACTCCTCTCGCTTTGAGTTTGGTTCTAATATTGTTGAAGGGAACGAAAGCTATAGCAGGAACATGCATCAAGGTCAGAGCAACCAAAGATGGATGGAGCCAAGAGGATCTGATCAACCCTTTAGGCAACAACACCCTCCAAGATATCATAGACGGGGACCACTATACAATGCATACCAAGCTGACAGACATGGTGGACCCCCTTGTAATTATCAACCTCCCCACCCTATGCTTATAGACCATCCTCTCAACGCAGATTTGAACCACCACGCTCACAAGTTTCTTTTCACCATTCATCACCGTATGACCCTTATCCACCACAATCCCAATCCAATTACTCCCGAGAACCACCACATTCTTGTTCTGAACCCCCCTCCCCAACCAATGAACCCTCATACCCACCCCAACCTCCTATGGACAACAGACTTCGTGTTCTTCTTCAAGGGCAAGCGAAAATGCAAAGGAGCATACTGGAACTCACTACTGCCGTAACTGAGGTAGTAAATTTAATAGCTTCCCGACATATGAGAACTCAAAGTACTCCCATGGCTGCATGTGGATAATCAAAAGAAGAGTGTAGCATGAAGGAAACACTAGAAACTCCGGTGGACAATGAGGAGCATGGCTTTGTATTGAAACAAGTAGAGGAAGCCATGATAGTTGTAGAGGAAGAAGTGGTTGAAGATTTAGGAGATGCTGAACCTCCATGGAAATCAAGAACTGTAAAGGATTCCGCTGAGAAGTCCGAGATTGATGCCAAAGAGGACAGTGCACAACCTCCAATGCATATACCTTGTGAAAAATTGGACGGAACAGACCAAGAAGTTGATTCCATAGGCAGTGATGATCATGAATCAAGCTCTCCTAGTCATGAACTTACATCCGCAACTGAACTCCATGAGCCTGACGAACCTTATCCAAGTGAATACGAAGTTGATGTCGAAGTGGATTTCTCTCAACCTCCAGCTTACGACTAGAGTGACGAGGAAGACATAGAAGACTTTGATCAGGACGCAGTTGCAGCTGAAGAATTTTGCAAAAAAGTGGAGAAATTCACAGAAGATTACAAGGGAGTAGAACTTACAGAACCACTGGAAACACCTATCCCAAGGCCATTACCACCTAATACAAGCTTCAAGTGGGTACAATCCTTAACCTTTATCTTTTCCACTTGAATATGTTTGCTTGAGACAGATGGCCAGCTTAGAGCTCTCTGCGGCTTTAAGAGTAAGAGGAAAATGGCTCGTACTCAGAGCTGGTGCACAAGGTTCAATAAGGTTCCACGCTTCAATTCGAAGTGCACGGATTGGTACCAAGTTCAATTGAATGGGTCTCGGAAGACGTTTGGTCACCTTGGTGAGAATACAATTTCTAAACCGCCCAGATCGAAGAATATAGATCAAGACAAAGGCAGATTTAAAAGCAAGATTTGGGATCTTGAAATCTATTCTGACATTCGTCACCCTGAGAGCCTGAGAACCTGTTTGAAGCTGCTCAACAGCTTTACATGCCTAGTTTGGGACCTCGGAGGCTGTTGACATTCCATACATTGGTGGAGATTTCTGGATGAATTTAAGCATAAGCCACCATAATAGGAAGCTCATCCAATGTCCAACTTAAGGACTTTAACTAAAAGTGCTAGGTGGGAGACAACCCACCATGATATGGTCGTTTCTTTTTCGGTTTTATTTCGTGTTGTTTGTTTTTATGTTATATTATTTTTTTATTGAACCTAGATGTTATTCGTAGCATTTGCATTAGCATTGCATACTACATAATGTCATACATGCATATATAAAAAAAATATAAAAAAATATAAATAAAAAAAAAAGAAAAAAAGAGAGGAAGGCGTGCGATGCGACCGCATCGCTAAAGCGTTCGCGTCAGTTGCGAAAACTACCTCCCTCGCGTTCGCGTCAATGATAAACCACTATTTTATGGTTTATCTTATGCTCAATTGAGTGGTTTTTATCAACTCTTTACCCACTTATTCATACTATTTGCATGGTTTTTACATTTGCCTTCCTAATTATGTGCTTTGATTGAAAACATCCTTCTTTGGCCTTAAGTTCCCTATATTTAATCCTCTCTTATTATCATTAGATGCCTTGATATGTGTGTTAAGTGGTTTCAGAGATTACAGGGCAGGAATAGCTTAGAGGATGGAAAGGAAACATGCAAAAGTGGAAGGAATACAAGAAGTTGGAGAAACTGCTAAGCTGTCCAGCCTGACCTCTTTGCACTCAAACAGCTATAACTTCAGCTACAGAGGTCCAAACGACGCGGTTCCAGTTGCGTTGGAAAGATAACGTCTGGGGCTTCGATTTGATATATAATATGCCATAGTTTCTCTGATGCTAGGCGATGCGGTCGCGTAATCCACGCAGACGCATTGCAGTGGCGAAAAACCAGCGTGGCAGATTTCTTCTCCAGCGATTTCTGGGCTGTTTTCGACCCATTTTTTGGCCTAGAAAACTCATATTAGAGGCTATAAAGCAGGGGAATGCATCCATTCATAAAAAAAGCTTTTCATATTCACAATTTTAGGAGTAGATGTAGTTTTTAGAGAGAGAGGTTCTCTCCTCTCTCATAGGATTAGGATTTAGGATTTCTCTTAGTTTTAGGAGTGCCTCTAAATCCCAGGTTCAATGTTCTTTTTATTTATTTTCTCAATTTAATTTATGAATATCCATGTTAGATTTGATTCCTTTTGTTAATGCAATTCAAGGTATTTTCAGATTTAATTTTGCTTTGCTTTATTTATATGAATGCTTTTTAATTTAGATATTTCCCCTTTTGGCTTTGGTTAAATAATTAGAGACACTTGAGTTATCAAACTCATTGTTGATTGAAAATTGGAATTCTTCAAGAATTAATTCGAGTTCCAATAACTCTAGCCTTTCCTAAGGAAAGACTAGGATCTGAGGAATAAAAATTAATTCATCCACTTAACATACCTTCATAATTAGAGGTTAACAAAGTGGGAGAAAAATCCAATTCTCATCACAATTGATAAGGATAACTAGGATAGGACTTCCAGTTGTTATACCTTGCTAAGAGCTTTGTTATTTATTATTTTAACGACTTGTTATCTTACATTACTTGCTCTTTCTTTCCAAAACCCCCAATTTACAAAACTCATAACCAATAATAAGAACATACCTCCCTGCAATTCCTTGAGAAGACAACCCGAGGTTTAAATACTCGGTTATCAATTTTAAAAGGGGTTTGTTACTTGTGACAACCAAAACGTTTGTATGAAAGGACTTTTGAAGGTTTAGAAACTATACTTGCAACGAGGATTTATCAGCAAATTTCTAGACCACGCAAAAGTCCTCTCATCAAAATGGCGCCGTTGCCGGGAAATTGCAAACGTGTGCCTTATTATTGGTTATTGTAAATATTTGCTTTTTACCTGTTTATTTGTCTTTATTTTTGTTTTTATTTTTTCTTTTTCGTAAATTAAGAGGTTATTGGTTTTTATTTAGTTATTAAAAATTTTTCAAAAATTTTTTTTCTTGGTGTTCATCTTGATCTTCAAGTTGTTCTTAGTTGTTTTCTTCGTTCTGATCTAAAAATTTTAAGTTTGGTGTCATTTTATTGTTTTTCTCTTTCCTCATTAAATTCAAAAATTAAAAATTTAAAACTCAAATTTTAAATTTCAAATTTCAAATTTCAAAATTTAAATTTTAAAATTCAAATCTTTTTTCAAAATCTTATCTTATCTTATTTCAAAAATCAAATTCCGAATTCAATATTTAAATTTCAAATTTCAAAATTCAAAATTTCAAAAATTTAAAATTCAAAATTTCAAATTTCAAATTTCAAAATTTAATTTTCAAATTTCAAAATTTAATTTTCAAATTCAAAATTTAAATAAACTTTTAATTTAAATTTGTTTTTATTTTTCGTTTTTAATTTTTACTTACTATTATGAATTCTCACCCCTCTCACTTTGAGTTTGGTTCCAATGTTGTTACAAGGAATGGAAATTATAGCAGAAACATGCATCAAGGTCAAAACAATCAGAGATGGAAGGAGCCACGAGGATCTGATCAACCCTTCCGGCAACAACACCTTCCACAGTACCACAGACAAAGACCATTCCGTGATGCATACCAAGACAATAATTATGGTGGACCCTTCCGTGACAACCAACATCCACCAAATTACTATAGTCAAGAGCCATTCCAGGGGACATACCAAGATGATAGATATGATGGACCCCCATCATATGCCTATGAACCTCCTCAACACAACTTTGAACCACCACTTTCACAAGCCAACTACAACCATTCACCTTCATATGACCCTAACCCGTATCCACCATACCAACCACCTTATGAGCCAAATGAACCATACACAGAACCACCACCTTTCCAACACAACTACTCTCATGAACCACCACTTCAATATTCACCATCTCCATATCATTATCAAGATGAACCACCTTCCTATTATGAACCCTCTCTCCCAACCAATGAATCCTTATATCCACCCCAACCTCCAATGGATGACAGACTTCGTGTTATTCTTCAAAGGCAATAAAGGATGAATAAGAGTGTGCTAAATTTCGCGGCCGCCTTAGGCGAGTTAGTAAATATAATAGCTTCCCAATATCTGAGCACTCAAAGAACTCCCATGGCTACATGTGGAGAATCAAAAGAAGAGCAAAGCATGAAGGAGACACTAGAAACTTCGGTGGACAATGAGGAACATGGCTTTGTATTGGAACAAGTGGAGGAAGCCATAATAGTTGCAGAGGAAGAAGTCGTTGAAGACTTGGGAGATGCTGAACCTCCATGGGAAAGTCAAGACATAGAGCCTCCTTCCAAGATGGTTGCATTTGATGTTGAGGAGGGTGTACAACCTCCAAGGCATGTCATGGTTAAGGACTTGGAAAAGGTCGATCAAGAGATGGAGATTCAAGAAGCAAAAGCACAACCTCCCATGCCCTTGGCAAGTAATAAAGAAGAGATTGAATTGGAAGAAAGCTACCAAGAGGAAGAGGTTGAAATTAAAGAAGTTTGCAAAGAGGTGGAAGTTGTCAAAGAGCACAAGGGAGTGGAGCTTGAAATCACCTTGCCAAAGTTATTGGAGACCCCTCCCCCTAAGTTGCCATCATCCTTCACAACATTCAAGTGGGTAAAATTCATATCCCTTAGCTTTCTAATTCCACTTGAATATGGGCTACTGGAGACGGATGGTCAACTTAGAGCTCTTTGTGACATTAAGAGTAAGAAGAAGATGGTCAGTGGTAAGAATTGTCCTGCAAAGTTCATTATGGTTGGAAGCTTTAAGTTTAAACGCAAAGGTTGGTGTAGAGCTCAATTGAATGGGTCTGGGAAGTTGTTTGGACGCTTCAGTGAGAATTCTAAGGCTGAACCACCCGGATGGAATCATGATGATCAACTTGAAGACGGGTGTAGAAACAAGATTTGGGATCCAGGAATATATGATGATCAATTTTGGGAGATCAAAACTTGTGAAGAACTCCATCAAAGCTTGAGGAATTTACTTGGTATTGATAGAGCTTATTGGAAGTCCAAGCATTGGTGGAAGTTTCAGGATGAGTTCAAGCACAAGCCGCCATGACAAGGAGCTCACCAAATGTCCAACTTAAGGACTTTAACTAAAAGTGCTAGGTGGGAGACAACCCACCATGGTATGATCGTTGAGTTAAACCCCAAAGTGGTCCCTGAGATTCACGGTTTGCACCAATTTAGTCTCTGACTTACCAATTGCACCATTTATGTCCCCGACTTTGTAAAAATTGCACCAAGGTCGTCCCTAGCCACATCTCCGGGCAAATTAATGAACGCCGGCAGTGACCTGGCGCCCGCCCAACCTTCTTTCTTTCTTCTCTTCTTCTCTGAAACCCAGCCCAGCCTGCAGACCTCGACACCAACCTTCCGTCCGTCCGTCTGCCCTACCGCCGGCGACCACCGTCGCTAACCCTCCCTCCTCCCTTCTTCCTTTTCTTTCTTCCTTTTATTTCGCTAACACCAAACAAGGAATGAATTCTAAAATTTCAGTTCAATTTGGTGTTACGCAAGAACATTCACCAAGTGCATAACCAAAATTTAATCTCAATCATCATAAAAACTTATAGAAAACTGCACAATATGAGTTACAATGCCTAATGAAAACAAAATTTGAAGCCTATGATGATCAGACATAAGATTTAACTTTCAGGAAATTTATCGAACAGGTTGTATGCAGGATTCATAAACAGCAATTTCAGTTTAATGTAAGCATCAATCAACCCAAAAATTTCAACCAGCCAATACACATTCAGTCCAGAAACATAAATAATCAACTATCCTAAGTCTAACAAGATCAGTAAAAGCAGAATCAAAAGGCACTGAAATAAAAAAATAATTAGAAAAAAAAGAAACAGACACAGAGGATAGAATGGAACCTGCGTTGAGGAGTGAAAAAAGAAGATAGCGTAAGGAGCGAAGGTAGTGCCGTAGCGGCACAGAGTTTCGCCGCAGCTGGTGGTTTTCACCGGAACTGGAAGGTGCAGACAGAGGTGGCGCCACGAACAGGGGTGTTGCGTACAGGAGGAAAGAAATGGAGAAATAGGGAAGAAAGAAAAGTAAGAAGGGAGGAGGGAGGGTTAACGACGGTGGTCACCGGCGGTAGGGACGGACGGACGGACGGAAGATTGGTGTGGAGGTCTGCGGGTTGGGCTGGGTTTCAGAGAAGAGAAGAAAGAAAGAAGGTTGGGCAGGCATGGCTTCTCACTTGGCCGGCGTTCATTAATTTGCCCGGAGATGTGGCTAGGGACGACCTTGGTGCAATTTTTACAAAGTCGGGGACATAAATGGTGCAATTGGTAAGTTAGGGACTAAATTGGTCCAAACAGTGAATCTCAGGGACCACTTTGGGGTTTAACTCTATGATCGTTCCTTTTCAATTTTAATTTTAATTTAATTTTGTTTTGTTTCTTTTTGAGTTTTATATTATTTTATTTCATTGAACCTGGAATTTCTCATAACATCCATATCGTTTTGCATTCAAAAAAAAAATACGCACACGACGCGGCAGCGTCGCTGACGCGTCCGCGTCACTAGTGCATTGGAAAGAAAAGAATTGAACAGAGAGTCATGCGAGAGCGTGGCTGGAGGTGCGCCTTTAGCATAATTTGACCCACGCGACCGCGTCATTTGAAAAATAGCTTCCCCACGCGTCCGCGTCACCCATGTGACCACGTGGCCCTGTAAATCGACGTAAAAAGGGTGTATGGCCGAAAGTTGAGCTGGAATTGGGCTGGAACCGTGCTAGCAGCACAAGCCCTACCACACGAACGCGTCACCCACGCGTCCGCGTCATATTGGAAATAAGGCCACCCGCGCGATCGCGTCGACCACGCGACCGCGTCACCCTGGATTTTGGCAATACTAAGTTTTGAACAGAGAGTTGTGCAACCGCGAGGCTGCACTCGTGCCAGTAACATAAACTGTGTCACGCGACCGCGTGACCGACGCGACCACGTCAAATCCGAATAAGCGCAAGTCGCGTGCCCCACGCGTCCGCGTCGCTCGCGCCGCACAGCTCATCCAAATCTGCCAAAATATCTTATATTTTTCTTTTCCAAATCCTTATTTTTTATCTTTTTCTTATTTCTTTCTTCTTCCGTTCTATTTTATTTAATTTATTTGCATACATTCATTCATTGCATCATTTTCATTGGTGTTAGAAATTTATTTGGGTCATTATTTTTTATATTTTTGTGGATTATTCAAAATTTTGTTTGACAATTATATATTACTTTTTAAAGGGTTGCTTGCATGTTCAATTTAATACTTTCAATAGCTTATATACCATGCATGCTATGTGTTTGTGAAAAAGCTCATATGGCATTATGCATTTTTCTAGATTATTCCATTCTACTATTCTGATGCCTATTTTTCACAAATTCCCTTTTTATATTTTATTAATTTAATATAATTGTTCTTACAAATAGGTTGTTAGTATGAAAGACTTGGTCATTTAAATTGGATATTAAATGTTTGATCTATGCTACTCATGCCTTTGCCTGCATGCCAATAAACACCTTGCATTTAATTGTCTTCATATGCACTGCTATATTCCCGTTTATGATTTTTCACATGTAGTCATGACCATGTGTCAACATCATTTATCTTTTAATGTGCATTAATTACCACCTCTCCTATTCTCTTCCTTGCTCTATCCCTTTGAATTTAAGTTACTTTCTTCTTCCCTTTTCAGGATGGCCACCAAGAAGGGTAAAGAGAAAGCTACTCCCCAAACCACCGGCAAGGAAAGGAACAAAAAGAGCCCCAGCTGAGGAACCACAACCCGTCCACTTGCACATCTTAGCATGCACCGAGGACGGTGCAACCTTTAAGTGTGGAGAGGTTGATACCGATCTCCATGGGTTAGTCACTCTTCTATCTCAACACCAATGGTCTAGTTTCCTTGTTAGTTGTTGCATTTTCATGTTTAATTGCATGTTTGTTTGAATTTTTTGTGCATATTTTACCACTTGGTTGAAGTAATATTTTCGTTTTCAAGAAACTTTTTATAACATTTCACTAATTTGAATAAAATTTAATATTACACTTGTTTGAAGAAATATTATTTTGGAACATGGGTTAGAGCTCGAACACATAAAACTAGTGAGATTTTGAGCCTATTTGATTGGTTACATTTTACCAACCAATATTTTATTTTTGGTGTGTGATTTTCTCTCTAAAATTGTGATCTTTCTCTTGCTTAATTCTATATTTCCATGGTTTGATGTATGTATACACTTACATGATTGAGGCCTTATTTCACTAAGCTTACATACCCATATGTCCTTACCCTTTCATTATCCCTTGCAAACCAATTTGAGCCTATTTTTACCCCTTCTGTTCTTTATTTTTAGCACATCATTAACTCTAAGCGAAAAATAATAATGTCCTTAATTTGAATCCTTGATTAGCTTAGACTAGTAAGAGTGCTCATGAATTAACTGTGGGAAAATTGAAATTGAAAACATTTGGTTTGAGAATTGAGTATGTTAGAATTTTCTGAAAATGTGAAAGAAATGTTTAGGACATGATTCATGC
>NC_029788.2:87816404-87855805 GCF_000816755.2 Arachis ipaensis | reverse complement strand
GGGGTTGTGCGCCTAGCACCCCACCCGCATGGTTCCAGCACAACTGTCGGTTTGGTCATGCGGGCGCGTCGTTCCAGCACCGTTTTCGCATGGTGCATTTTCGGTGGTCTCACGCGTGAGCGTCAGCCATGCGCACACTTGACATGCTTATATATATATATATATATATAAGTGAAAAAAAAGCAATTAAGCAAAAAAGGGACAAAACGCCCCAAAGTAAGTGGTGAAGGCAATGCATATGTACTGTACTTGAAATTAGAATGCATGAATATGTGGAAAACATGGTTAATGGATAGTTAGATGTGGTATTATGATTACATGGATTGTCTTAAGTTAGGTGGAAAAAGTTTAAGATTAATTAAAGATTTAGATTTTAGTCCACTTGGCCAAATACAATCCTACCTTGACCCTAACCCCATGACAACCCTTAAAAGACCTCTTGATTTGTGTATTTGTGCATTAAATTTTTGTTGATTGGTAGAAGAAAAGCAAGCCTTAGAAAGTAAGGTTAGTAGAGAATTGAGAATATCAAACCTTAAACACTTGAGTGATTAGAGTGCATACACTACCAGTGAAGGTTCGATGCTCAATTCCTTGTTCCCTGCTTTCATGAGCTATTTTCTTCTTGCAAGTCTATTTGTACTTCATTTTCATGATTTGAATTAGTGAAATCCAGTTCATATTTCTTCTTGAAGGATTTGTTTACTTTTAACTAAGTAGGTAGAAACATTTTGCATGTAGTTGCATTCATATAGATAGGTTGCATTTCATACCATTCCTCTTCATTCTTTATAGTTTCTCTTGAGCTTAGCATGAGGACATGCTAATGTTTAAGTGTGGGGAGGTTGATAAACCACTATTTTATGGTTTATCTTGTGCTCAATTGAGTGGTTTTTATCAACTCTTTACCCACTTATTCATACTATTTGCATGGTTTTTACATTTGCCTTCCTAATTATGTGCTTTGATTGAAAACATGCTTCTTTGGCCTTAAGTTCCCTATATTTAATCCTCTCTTATTACCATTAGATGCCTTGATATGTGTGTTAAGTGGTTTCAGACATTACAGGGCAGGAATGGCTCAGAGAATGGAAAGGAAGCATGCAAAAGTGGAAGGAATACAAGAAGTTGGAGAAACTGCTAAGCTGTCTAGCCTGACCTCTTTGCACTCAAACGGCTATAACTTCAGCTACAGAGATCCAAACGATGCGGTTCAAGTTGCATTGGAAAGCTAACATCCGGGGCTTCTATTTGATATATAATATGCCATAGTTTCCCTGATGCTAGGCGATGCGGTCACGTGATCCACGCGGACGCTTCACAGTGGCGAAAAATCAGCGTGGCAGATTTCTTCTCCAGCAATTTCTGGGCTGTTTTCGACCCAGTTTTTGGCCCAGAAAACTCAGATTAGAGGCTATAAAGTAGGGGAATGCATCCATTCATAAAAAAAGCTT
Source organism: Arachis ipaensis (assembly GCF_000816755.2). Lineage (NCBI taxonomy): Eukaryota > Viridiplantae > Streptophyta > Magnoliopsida > Fabales > Fabaceae > Arachis > Arachis ipaensis. Next base: position 87,854,351 of record NC_029788.2, on the reverse strand, counting down.
TTCATATTCACAATTTTAGGAGTAGATGTAGTTTTTAGAGAGAGAGGTTCTTTCCTCTCTCTTAGGATTAGGATCTAGGATTTCTCTTAGTTTTAGGAGTGCCTCTAAATCCCAGGTTCAATGTTCTTTTTATTTATTTTCTCAATTTAATTTATGAATATTCATGTTAGATTTGATTCCTTTTGTTAATGCAATTCGAGGTATTTTCAGATTTAATTTTGCTTTGCTTTATTTATATGAATGCTTTTTAATTTAGATATTTCCCCTTTTGGCTTTGGTTAAATAATTGGAGACACTTGAGTTATCAAACTCATTGTTGATTAAAAATTAGAATTCTTCAAGAATTAATTCGAGTTCCAATAACTCTAGCCTTTCCTAAGGAAAGACTAGGATCTGAGGAATAAAAATTAATTCATCCACTTAACTTACCTTCATAACTAGAGGTTAACAAAGTGGGAGAAAAATCCAATTCTCATCACAATTGATAAGGATAACTAGGATAGGACTTCCAGTTCTTATACCTTGCCAAGAGCTTTGTTATTTATTATTTTAACGACTTGTTATCTTACATTACTTGCTCTTTCTTTCCAAAACCCCCAATTTACAAAACTCATAACCAATAATAAGAACATACCTCCCTGCAATTCCTTGAGAAGACGACCCGAGGTTTAAATACTCGGTTATCAATTTTAAAAGGGGTTTGTTACTTGTGACAACCAAAACGTTTGTATGAAAGGACTTTTGAAGGTTTAGAAACTATACTTGCAATGAGGATTTATCCGCAAATTTCTAGACCACGCAAAAGCCCTCTCATCAGTCAACCACGCAAACACGTGATCTGGAAATCGGCGTAAAAATCCAACGCCCAGAAATCTAGGCTGGAATCGTGCAGCTGGTGTGCGTTTAGCACAAAACGGCCCACACGTCCGCGTCCCTGACGTGAACGCATCACTTGAAAAATACCCATCCCACGCGAAAGCGTGAGCGACGCGTCCGCGTCGCGTGGATTGCATAAGACCCTAAATGGAGACAGAGAGTTGCGCTAAAACGACGTTGGAATTGTGCATTTAGCACAAATTTCAGCGACGCGGTCGCATGCCTCACGCGACCGCGTCATTCATCTTTTACCCATTCCATGCGATCGCGTCACTCACGCGATCGCGTCAACCCCATTCCACCCTAGCCACGCGATCGCGTGCCCCACGCGTTCGCGTGGATTCAAATTTACTAACCCCAGTGACGCGAAACCCTACCCCCATTGCACCCCATTCTCTTCCCCACAACCCCTCTCTGCTCCCTCTCTGCTCCCTACTCCAACACCATCACCCCAACCACCTCCGACCGCCGCACCACCACCAACAACCCCTCCTTCTTCCTTCTCCCTTCCTTCTTCTTCTCCCCTCCCTTCTTTCCCCTCCACCACCGTGGCCAGCCACCACCACCGCACCATCACCGCCGTGACTCCCACCACCATCACCCTCACCCCCTCCCTTCCTTCCTCCTTAACCCTCTCTCCACCATTACCCCAACCCGAAATCCCTATCACCGAACAGCCACCCACCGCCGCGCCAACCACGGTTCGCCGCCGCGCCGCCCTACGTCACCGCCACATTGCCGTCAATACCACCCCACTCCCACCATCTCTCTTAGTTCCATACTTGTACCTCTAACCACCAAGTTCCGCCGAACGCCACTTTTCTTTCATTCGTAGTTAGTTGCATATTTTTTCAGTTTATATTTAAAATTAGGATAGTTAGAGATGTATGCTGTAGTGAATTCTAGGTGGTTAGGTAGCTAGGATGTGGTTAGTGGATTTAGGCCTGATAATTGCACTGTTCTTGCTACTTGTTTTATCATTTTCGCAATTCTGATGTTGTTGTGATGTTAATACTGTTCATATGATGTTCTTCACTATTTCATGCTGCTGTTCCATTGCTCTTTCATGTTCATATTACTTTTGTGTGTTTGCAGCTTTATTTTGCTTTATATATGAACTATTCTGCTTGTTGTTTATTACCCGGGAACATCCAATTTTAGCCGAAATGCTGCCCAATTTTCTGCAAATTATTTCCTTCTCATTCATACATTGGTTTTGGCAATTTTGAATTTTCCATTACTTAGCTTTTCCCAAACCAATTCTTGAATACACGGGCCAACATTCTTATTCTTTTTGATTTCCTGGTTAATAAATTGCACTCGTGATGATTCGATTTCAATTTTTGCTATTTCCATATCTATATGAATCATCATCAAACTAATTTCCTTGCTTGAATATGAGTTAACTGTTGCTTATAATTGTGAATTTATTGTTACTTAGGAACCATTTTTCATGCCACTTACTTTAACTTTCTTTCTCCTAACTCACTGCTTTCCACTTTTTCACTTTTACCCACTTTTAACTTTCTAACTTCTCCCTTTGCCTTTTTACTGACTCTTTCAACTTTTTAACTCATGGCATGATTATTGTTTCTCCTAATTAACTGGTAATCTACTTATAATATATTTTGGCTTGTGACTTCTCATCTCAGATTTTTAACTCCGAAACAGTCCAAAATATACATTTATCTAACTCATTTCATTATCCTACTGCTCTTTTGCCACTATGTGCTTATATTGCTATTTGCCTACTTATTTTCCTGCTCTGTTCTTCATTTATATCCTGAAATTTCTGCTTTTCAGGATGTCTGACCCTCAAAGAAAAGGAAAAGGCAAGGCAACCACTGGTAAAAGGAAAAGAGGAGAATCCTCTATGTCTATCTTGGACATTATGCATGATGACTCCTGGCGAGAAAAGCACTTTACCCCACAGGAGAAGGCTGACCAGCTCCTCCTTGCCAATGATCCCATAAAATTTGCAAACCGATACTGTGAGCTGAAGTATCCAGTGTTTGCCACCTCTAGAAACCTGTGCCTAGAGCGAACTCTGAAAATTCCAGAAGAACTACAGCAGTACACCTCTGATCAGATAAAACAGAGAAGCTGGTTCTTCTTGGAGAAAAACTTGACAGAGGTCAATGCTTCCTGGGTAAGAGAGTTTTACTATAACTATTTCAAGACTTCCCTGGATGCAGTGCACCTCAGAGGGAAACTGTTCCGAGGGTTACCCGAAGCCGTAGGTCGATCTCGGACGAGATCTCCTGTGTTGGTCGGAACCGATGTGTCCGGCAGGTGAATGGTGGCCGGAGCTGGTGCGTTCGACTTGTTTGGACTGAACGTGCTGCTGATCCTTTGTCACCGAAGGGTGGGGGTACCAGCAAGAGACTCCGATGCTTAAGTTAGCACGGGTATTAAACAGGTATCATGTAGAATCAGAGTATGAGTTATACCTGGGTGCTCCAGTGTATTTATAATGGTGAGATGTGACCTTCCGATAAGATAAGTTAGTTATCTTATTTTATCTTTATCTTTTGGGTTGAGGTCAGCGTATCTTCAATGGAACCGCCTTTATCTCTATAGGCTTGGGCTGCCTTAGGATTTTAGTCGTGTTCCTCTATCTGGGCCCTTTATTGGGCTCTCTTGTTGACTCGGCCAAATTCTTTAAGAAGAAGTCGGTCCGCTTGACCTGAAGAGGTCGGTCGCTTTATCGTCGATCACCCCAGGTCGGATATCTCGACCCAGGGTATGAACAGTGCCCCTGCTTGAGCTCGGTCTTCTTTGTTGAGGTCGAGTCCTTGACTTCGGTCCTTCTTGTAGCGAAGCCGAACTCAAGCATCTTGTCGACTCCTTTTTGTAGCAGCTTTTGAATGTAGAACGTTTTCCTCTATAAGCGCGCGCTTTTGTATTAGCGCTTTTTTGGGAATGCAAGCGGTTTTAATATCCGCATTTAATTGGCATTTAATTGCCCCGTTTCCCCTAACCTCTCTATTTTTGAATTTTGCACTCAAGAAACGGTTTCTCTCCTTCGCCTTTTTCGTAACTTCTTCACATTTCTTCTTTCATTCTCTCGCTTTCAACTTTTTGATTTTTCTGAAGCTTCTACCTGGAGTTTGCAGTTTTGCATTTTAGCCTAGCAACGTTGCTTTGTCACTTTGCTTTTTTCGTGGGAGAAAGGGTGATTCTAGCTTTTGCCTTCCGCTTCCCTGCTTTTCTTCGCAGTTTTCTTTCATTTAACAGGTTCGACTCTTCTTCCTTCCTTCCTCTACGCCATTTTGTGTCTGTTTTGAGAAAGTTTGGATCTTTCTGTCTTTTCGTTGATCACTGTGTGTCTTGTAGTTTCTCCATCTATTGCTTGATACTTTTAGAACTTTGCATGTTTGTGAATGCTTTTGTATTTGAAGCTTTGGGATGATGACTTTGTTTGATTCTGAAAAAAGGTTGCGTCTTTGAAAATTTCTGTTTGGTATATCCGATGTTGGTGCTTGTTCTTTGCTGATGATTTTTTGCTTGATTTCGAAAAAGTTTGCGCTTTTGCTGTTTTCCGCTTGGCCTTTTTGGAATTTCTGATAAACTGTAGAAATAGTGCTTTTTGCTGATAAACTGTAGGAGGGTGGACCTTTTGTGTTTTTGCTTCCTTTGTTTTCCTTTCTGGATTTTATTCTGATGAGTGCTGGGAGGCTGTAGAAGTAACTTAAAGACCTTGTTTGTTTACTGCCTCCAAGGGATGCCCCAAGACTTTTTGTCTTGAGTCTTGGGGTTTTCCCTTTTTTGTTTATCCGCCCATCGAGATGTTTTGCCCCCTGTCCGAGATGTTTTTAAGTAATCCATTCTTCTTTTCTTTTTGTAGGATTTAGTTGATCTCATGTCTTCCCGAAATAACGTTGTAGAGATGTCTTCCCAGGTTCCCGCGGGTATGGCTGATTGGGTGGACTCCATGGTTCTCATGTGTGTCTCGCTGGTTGATTCTGAATTTTGTACTCAACTTAGGCAGTTTCATAGTGTCTGTAGTAATTCTGGTGATGAGAAGAACTATGAACTTGTCCCTCCCTCTTCTGACGAGAGAGTCTGCTTTTCTACTCGGGTTGTTGATGATCGCCCCTTCTTTTATGTTTATGATTTTTTCTTCGGTCCGCTGGGTATCACCCTTCCTTTTACTCCATTTGAAACCGATCTGCTATGGTCCTATAATGTTGCCCCTTCTCAACTTCACTCCAATTGTTGGGGTTTTATTAAAATTTTCCAATTGTTATGCAATGGTTTTGGTATTCCTGCTTCCCAATCTCTCTTTTTCTATCTGTTTGTCTTGACTAAGCCCGGTGTGGTAAAAAAGAAGTCAGCTTGGGTCTCCTTTCGATCTACCCAGGGAAAGACGGTTTTTTCCATGTTTGACGAGTCGTTCCGTGATTTTAAAAACTACTTTTTCAAGGTCCGAGCTGTTGAAGGAGCTCGGCCCTTTTTTCTGGATGAGAATGACGAACCTGCTTTTCCCTTGGAATGGCAAAAAGACGTGAGGGTCTCCAGGTATTCGTGGAAAATATTGGATGAGGCTGAGCGAGCCTTTGTGACTATCTTGGAAGAACACTGGGGTCAACCTCCCCATCTTGACACAAAGAAATTTCTAACCAATCCTTCTCTTCTTCAAACTGAACTGGGTATCTTGTGTTTCTTTTATTATCTTGTTTATGTTGCTTGTAGCTGTCTTTTCCGACTTGTCCGACTTGTAGCTGAATTTTCTATTTTACTTGCAGAGGCAATGAAGAATAATGAAGCTATGAAAGCTTTTAAGAGGGCACAGAGGGCGACTGCTGCCAGAAATATTGCTGCCAAGGCAGCTGGGGAGGGATCCTCCCAAGTGCGCGAGAAGCCATCAGTGCAGGGTTCCGCCAGGGTGAAGAAGGTGATCCCTACACCCCGAGTTCGTTTGGTAGATCCTCACGTCACCTCTGCTGCTCCTTCTGTTGCTCCTCCCAATAAAAAACAAAAGACTACTGAGCCCTTTGACATCGATGCTCCTGATTTTAATGCTATTGAATTCGTGGATCAACAAATCGGTCCCTACAGCGCTCTCTCCATGGACGATGTGTCCATCCTCCGTCACCTGGAATTTATGGCCCGAAATCATGTGAAGATGGCGTATATGTCGGCTGCCATATATCAGACTACTCAGAATCTCCCTCTCCACGCTACTAAAGCATTTATGGAGGAGGCGAAACAAGAGTTTGATCGGATGAAGGAGTTAAAGGAGGAGCTTGAGACGAAGGTAGCCAAGTTGGAGAAGGACTTGAAGAATGAGGAGGCGAGTTCTCAATCATTGGCGGCTTCTTTGAGGTTGGCTGAGGACGCAGTCCTGATGCACAAGAAGAGTTACCTTTCATCTTATCGGGAGGTGATGCGCCTGAGGGGGGAGCTTGACAGTGTTCGGGAAGATTATGCTGAGCTCCAAAGTCATCTTGTTGGCAGCGTGACTGCTGCTTATGAGAACTTGATGGAGCAAGTTCAGGTCATTGCTTCCGAGGCCGACCTCACCCTTTTTAGCCTGGATAATATAGTCAGGGATGGCAAGATTGTCCCTGATGATGAGGGTGATGATGATGATGTTGTTCCTCCCCCTGTGTCCTCTACCAAAGTGCCGACCTCTTCGGTTCCTCCTGCTGTGCCCGACTCGGATTGTCAGATCCTGAATCGGGAGGATGAAACTATAGATGCTGTGCCGATTCAGACTCGCCCTCCTTCTCCTTGTCCTGATGTTGCCGAGAAGGCTTCCGATGCTTGTTGATCTCTTCTTGAAAATTTGTGTAGTTGGCCCGGCTTGTGGGCTCTTTTAGAACTTTTTTATTTATTTGCTGACGCTTCCTAGTTGCTTGTCTAGCAACTTTTTATTTTGAAAAACAAAAGGTAACTTATTATCTCTTTGTGGTAGGTTTTGGTGGCCTTCGAGGCCTTATAACTTTATAGAGTAGAAGCAGTTGTTTGACTTGACATCTTTTTGTTTTTCTATTGATGTTCGAAATCATGCTGCTCGACCTCCTTGGATTACTTTGCTTTATTTGCTTGTATCTTGGATCCTTTGAGGCTGTGATTGTATAAATCCAACTTGTTACTCGGTTTTCTGTATTTGTGACCGATTCCTTTGCGTTGGTCCCCTTCTAAGTTATTTTTGTAGTCTTCTTTCTTGGATCTTTGTCAGATCTCTTTCAGGGACTACTTTGATAACTTTTTGGTAGTAGGAGTCCGATTTGGTTATGTCGGTCTCCCTTAAGTTATTTTTTGTAGTCCTCTTTCTTGGATCTTTGTCAGATCTCTTTCAGGGACTACTTTGATAACTTTTTGGTGGTAGGAGTCCGATTTGGTTATGTCGGTCTCCCTTAAGTTATTTTTTGTAGTCCTCTTTCTTGGATCTTTGTCAGATCTCTTTCAGGGACTACTTTAATAACTTTTCGTTTTGCTCTGACTTTGTTATGTCCGGCCCTTCTAAGTTAAAGTAATCCTCTTTAATAGGGTTGGCCAGACCTCTTTCCAGGGTTTACTTATAACTTGGTTTGACTTGGTTCGACTTCTTAATGTTCGACCAGTCTTTAAGTTATTATTTTAGCGATCTGTAAGACCTCGTCAGGTTCTTTTTTAGATCACTTTCGATAACTTCTTACATTATTCTGTGTTCATCTTTGCCGATTTGTAGAAAGTGGTTGTCATCTCTAGATCGTCCTTTGGGTGAATCGCGTTTTCACCTTTATCGGACGGTTGCTTTTATCGTGATCGTGCAGTGAAATTCTTTTTCACTTTCTGCCGATCTGTTACTTTATAATCGGATGATGAATGCTTCAGATTAATGCGTCTTGAAATCTTTGTAGAATATCTAAAATATATTTTATTTAAAGGAAATGTGCAAATAGATACATATGGGATTGTCTGAGTCTCAACTTGGTACCTTATTAAAAAACCTTTTCAGGAAAAAGAGTGCATCCAATGATGAGATCTTTTATCTCTTCTTAACTGTAGTACCTTCTTAGGTTGCAAGCGTGCCACGACCTGGGAAGCTCTCGTCCATCGAGTTCAGACAGTCTGTAGTAGCCCTTTCCAAGTACTTCTTCAACTCGGTAGGGTTCTTTCCAGTTTGCTGCCAGCTTTCCTTCTCCTGGTCGAGTTGTTCCGATATCATTTCGGATTAGGATGAGATCATTCTCTGCAAAATTTCTTAACACTACCTTTTGATTATATCTGGAAGCCATTCGGCGCTTTAGAGCTTCTTCCCTGATCCGAGCTCTTTCCTGGAGTTCGGGTAACAAGTCGAGCTCTTCTCTCTGAAGTTGGGAGTTTGCTCCCTCATTGTAGTGAACTACTCTGGGCGACCCTTCCTCAATTTCTACTGGAATCATCGCCTCTATTCCGTATGCTAATCGGAAGGGGGATTCCTTCGTGGTGGAATGTGGCGTTGTTTGATATGCCCATAGGACCTGTGGAAGCTCTTCTGCCCAGGCTCCCTTTGCATCTTGTAATCTCTGTTTTAATCCGGCCAGTATGACTTTGTTAGCAGCTTCGGCCTGTCCGTTGGCTTGTGGATGTTCAACGGAGGTGTACTGGTGCTTTATATTCAAGTCGGCTACTAGTTTTCTGAAGCCTGTATCTGTGAATTGAGTGCCATTGTCTGTGGTTATTGAATATGGAATCCCGAACCTCGTGACAATATTTCTATATAAGAATTTTCGGCTTCTTTGAGCGGTGGCATTGGCTAGGGGCTCTGCCTCGATCCACTTTGTAAAGTAATCTACCCCTACTATGAGGAATTTAACTTGTCCTGATCCCTGTGGGAAGGGGCCGAGAAGATCGAGTCCCCATTTTACAAACGGCCAAGGCGAGGTCACGCTGATGAGCTCTTCTGGCGGGGCGATGTGAAAGTTGGCATGTTTCTGACATGGTGGGCATGTCTTTACAAATTCTGTGGCTTCTTTCTGTAGAGTTGGCCAAAAAAATCCCGCCCGGAGTACTTTTTTGGCGAGAGCTCGTGCTCCGAGATGATTGCCACAAATACCACCGTGTATTTCTTCTAGCACTTCTCTTGTGTTGGAGGTTGGCACGCATTTTAGTAAAGGTGTTGAGATTCCTCTTTTGTAAAGGATGTTGTTTATGATGGTGTAGTACTGTGCCTCCCTTTTTAACCTCTTTGCCTCCTTTTCTTCTGTGGGGAGCGTTCCTATTTTGAGGTAGTTGGTTATAGGGGTCATCCATCCTTGGTCCTGACTTATTATAGTCAGGACTTTTTCCTCTTCCGAGATTGACGGGTTATGCAACATTCCTGGATGAGGCTTCTATTATTACCCCCAGGTTTGGTGCTGGCTAGTTTTGAGAGTGCATGAGCTCGGGCATTTTGTTCGCGGGGTATGTGGCAGATCTTATACTCCCCGATTTGTCCGAGCTGTTCCTTAGTTTTATCCAAATACTTTTTCATGGTGGGATCTTTGGCTTGGTAGCTCCCTGTTATTTGTGATGTAACCACTTGTGAATCGCTGTAAATGTTGAGTTTTTGAGCTCCGACCTCTTTAGCTAGCTTCAAACCAGCTAATAATGCTTCATATTCAACTTGGTTGTTTGAGGCCGGGAACCCGAACTTGAGGTAGAGCTCAACTTGGGTTCCTTGGTTGCTTTCTATTATCACGCCTGCGCCGCTTCCAGTCTTATTTGAAGAACCATCCACGTAAAGGTTCCATTCTGTGGGGTTTCTAGGACATCTGTGAATTCTGCGATAAAGTCGGCCAGATATTGTGATTTGATTGCCGTCCGAGCTTCATATTGGAGATCAAACTCTGACAACTCGACTGCCCATTGTATGATTATGCCTGCTAGATCTGTTTTCTGTAATATTCCTTTTATGGGTTGGTTAGTTCGAACCTTAATGGTGTGAGCCTGGAAGTACGGGCGGAGTCGTCGAGATATTAGGATAAGAGTATAGGCAAATTTTTCTATTTTCTGGTAGTTCAGCTCGGATCCCTGTAGTGCCTTGCTAATGAAGTAGACAGGTTGTTGTCCATTTTCGTCTTCTCTGACTAGTGCCAAGGCTATTGCCTGGTTCCCTACTGCGAGATATAATATGAGTGGTTCTCCTTCTCGTGGTCGGGATAGGATAGGTGGCCGTCCTAAGAACTCCTTGAAGTCTTGGAAGGCTTGCTCACATTCTGTCGTCCATTCGAACTGTTTTCCCTTTCTTAACGGAGCATAGAAGGGGAGGGATTTTATCGCAGCTCCTGCTAAGAATCGGGATAGGGCGGCCAATCTCCCGTTGAGCTGTTGTACTTCTTTGACACAGGTTGGGCTCTTCATGTTGAGTATGGCTTGACATTTGTCTGGATTTGCTTCAATTCCCCTTTGTGTGAGCATGAAAGCTAAGAATTTGCCTGCTTCTACTGCGAAGGTGCATTTTGCGGGATTGAGTCGCATGTCATGCTTCCTTATGGTGTCGAATACTCGAGCCAGGTCGGATAATAATGTGTCTTTGCTTTGTGTCTTTATCAACATGTCGTCCACATAAACTTCCATGATTTTTTCGATGTGATCTGAGAAGACTTTATTCATTAGCCTTTGATAAGTAGCTCCTACGTTTTTGAGACCAAAAGGCATCACGATGTAGCAGTAGTTTGCCTTTGGTGTTAAGAACGAGGTCTTTTCCTGATCTGGTGGATACATGGGGATTTGGTTGTATCCCGAGTATGCGTCCATAAATGAGAGGTATCTGTATCCAGAGGAAGCATCTACCAGAGCGTTGTTGTTTGGGAGTGGGTATGGATCTTTTGGGCAGGCTTTGTTGAGATCGGTGTAATCGGTGCACATTCGCCACTTCCCGTTTGATTTTTTCACCAAGACAACGTTGGCTAGCCATAGTGGGTACTTGACTTCTCTTATAAATCCTGCCTCCAGTAGTGCTTGTACTTGTTCTTCCACCACTTTGGATCGTTCTGGCCCGAGTTTTCTTCGTCTCTGCTGCACCGGCCGAGATCCTGGGTAGACCACCAACTTGTGGCACATTAGCTTAGGGTCTATGCCTGGTATGTCCGTGGCTTTTCATGCGAAGAGATCGACATTATCTCGTAAGAATTGTATCAGTAACTCTTTTGAGTCTCCTCTGAGGATCGTGCCAATATTGGTCGTTTTGTCCGAGGTGTCTCCGATTTAAATCTTCTCTATCTCGCCTTCTAGTTGCGGATGGAGTTCTTCTCGTCGCTGGACTCCACCCAGTTCGATTGTATGAAACTCTTCTCCCCTGCCTCTAAGGTTTAGACTTTCGTTACAACAGTGGCGTGCCATCTTTTGATCTACTTTTATCGTGGCTATCCCCTCTGTGGTTGGAAATTTCATGCATAGATGTGGAGTTGAGACTATTGCGCCGAGTTGATTAATATGTAGTCTATCTTGAGGGTCCAAGATTGGCTCCCTTTTTCGAAGGTTGTGTGTAGCGATATGTATCCCAGTGGTTGTACTGGGGTATCTCCTAATCCGAACAGACTGTTCGGGTATGCTCTAAGCTCCTTTTCGTCTAAGCCGAGTTTGTCGAAGGCTGTTTTGAATAAGATGTCGGCAGAACTCCCGATGCAGATTGGTGTTTGCCAGTATGACAGTGATGACCATGGGATCATCGTGTCCTGAGATGACGCCGGATGCGTCCTCTTTAGTGAATGTTATCGCAGGGATGTCGGGTGCTTCCTCCTTTCCCTCGAGCTGATATACTTCTTTGAGATATCTTTTTCGAGATGATTTGGAGATCCCTCCTCCTACGAATCTGCCGTGTATCATGTGAACGTGTCTTTCTGGTGTCCGAGGTGATCGTTCAGTTCGTCATCATCCTCGTCCCTTCGTCTTTTTCTTTGGTCATCATCTCGGGTAGCCAGAAATCGATCTAATCTTCCTTCTCTCACCAATTTTTCTATGATATTCTTTAAGTCGAAGCACTCGTTGGTGGAGTGCCCTCGAACTCGATGGTATTCACAATATTCCTTCCGGTTTTCCCCTCCTCTTTTGCCTTTGAGTGGTCGCGCCGGGGGGATTTTCTCTGTATGACAGACTTCTTTGTACACGTCGACCAGGGATGCCCTGAGAGGAGTGTAATTATGGTATTTTTTTATTTTCTCCCCCTGTCGATCTTTTTTCTTTTTAGATTCCTTGTCTTTATCTCGGTGGGGGTTCCCAGATTTTGAGGTTTCTCCCAACCGAGCGTTTTCTTCCATGTTGATATATTTTTCTGCTCGCTCCTGTACTTCGTCTAATGAGGTAGGGTACTTCTTTGATATAGATTGGCTAAATGATCCCTCTCATAGGCCATTGATGAGTCCCATGATGGCGGCCTCTGTTGGTAAGCTTTGTATGTCCATGCATGTTTTGTTGAATCTTTCCATGTAGTTGCGGAGGCTCTCCCGATCTCCTTGCTTGATCCCCAGTAGACTGGGGGCGTGCTTGGCTTTATCTTTCTGGATGGAGAATCTGGCCAGGAACTTTTTGGCCAGGTCGTCGAAGTTTTAGATTGACTTTGGAGGTAAGTTGTCGAACCATCGGATTGCTGTCTTCGTGAGTTGTTGGGAAATCTTTGCAGCGAATGGCATCTGAGGCGTCGGTAAGGTACATTCTGCTTCTGAAATTGCTGAGATGGTGGTTGGGATCTGTGGTACCATCATATAAAGTCATATCTGGGAGTTTGAAGTCCTTTGGGATTTTGGTTTTCATGATCTCCCTGGTGAATGGATCCTGTTCTATACGTAAGCTTTCCTCAGGAGTGATCCGAAGGGACTTCGATTTGAGATCGGCTTCTAATTGCTGTAATTTTTCTTCCAATTCTCGACGTTGCCGTATCTCTCTTTGTAGATCCTTCCCAATTTCTCGTTGTTGTTGGGTTTCTTTTTCAAGTTGCTTCAAGCGATCTTGAAGTGCTTCTATTGCTCCCGGGTTTGCCGGATTTTTGTCTCCGTTGGATTCCGGGGTGCCTTTTAGTGGGGTGTCCGCGTTTTTGTGCGGTGTTTTGTTTTCTAGATCTGAATCGTGATCATTGTCATGGTCGTCCGCCATGGTGTTGGGATGACTTCCAGGTCCCCGGCAACGGCGTCAATGTTCCGAGGGTTACCCGAAGCCGTAGGTTGATTTCGGACGAGATCTCCTGCGCTGGTCGGAACCGATGTGTCCGGCAGGTGAATGGTGGCCGGAGCTGGTGCGTCCGACTTGTTTGGACTGAACGTGCTACTGATCCTTTGTCACCGAAGGGTGGGGGGTACCTGCAAGAGACTCCGATGCTTAAGTTAGCACGAGTATTAAACAGGTATCTTGTAGAATCAGAGTATGAGTTATACCTGGGTGCTCCAGTGTATTTATAATGGTGAGATGTGACCTTCGGATAAGATAAGTTAGTTATCTTATTTTATCTTTATCCTTTGGGTTGAGGTCAGCGTATCTTCAACGGAACCGCCTTTATCTCTATAGGCTTGGGCTGCCTTAGGATTTGAGTCGTGTTCCTCTACCTGAAGAGGTCGGTCGCTTTATCGTCGATCACCCCAGGTCGGATATCTCGACCCAGGGTATGAACAGAAACAGATACTGGTCACTGAAGAAGCCATTGAGGATATTCTGCAGCTTCCGCCTAAGTCAGATCAGCCTGACGGTTACCAAAAGGCTGAAGAGGACATGCGCTTTCTGAGATTTGACTGGGATGCTGTCAAGTAAAGGATAGCCCTTGACCCTACTGTCCCATGGGTCATGGGAAAGAACACAGCCATGCCTAAGGGAATCAAGCTGATGTATCTGAATGATGAGGCTCGGCTCTGGCACCAAATCCTGAGTAACTTTGTTATGCCGAGCACTCATGAGACGGAGCTGCCTACTACTATGATCACCCTCCTGTGGTGTGTGATGGAGGGTAAGGACCTGTACCTCCCACGTTTCATCTGGTATTACATGGCCAGGGTCTATGTCAGAGGCACTCTCCCTTTCCCAAATCTAATTACCCAGCTTGGCCATCGAGCTGACGTGCCTCGGGAGCTTGCTGATGAGAAGCCACATGCTACGAACTGCAAGAAAATTATCCCTCACAGCAGGAAGTTTCAAGCTTTAGGCTATAGACCTCCATTCCTTACTGCTTCTGATGAGACAGCCACACCTTCAGCTGCTCCTTCTTCTTCCACTACTGCACCAGCCCCACCCACTGCACCTCCACCTGCCTCAAAGCCCGTTTACCACCTCGTGCACCGGTTATTCCAGCAGCTGGACCAGATGGAGTGCCGCAACAAGCGGCGATATGAGAGATCTGAGCGTCGCAACAAGCGACACTATGACTATGAGCACCTCAAGATGATGATCCGATCTGGCAGCGACTTCCCCTCCGAGCCTGACACACCATCAGAGCCATCTGAGGTGGAGGAGGACGATCACGAGGAGGAGACACCTACCCAGGCTGCACAGGCAGGACCAGAGCAGGCTGCGCCACAGCAGGAGGAGCCACACTAGATACAGGCCGCAAATTCAGAGATTCCTATCCAGTCAGAGCCTCCACTGCAGCAGACAGATCCTCCTACCCTTATCCAGTCTGCAGACCCTCAGGCCACCACAGAGACTCCAGCAGTCCATCCTTCCGATGATGCACCCCTTCACACCCAGCTTGAGTGAGCATCGAGGACGATGCTTTATTTTAAGTGTAGGGAGGTAGCCATCCCTGGCATATCTTTTTGGTGAACCACTACAGACTCTTTTTATCTTATTTTATTTATTTTTCTGTATTTTTATCTTTGTTTTTATTTTTCAGTACTTGCACACTATTCTTTTACTGTATTTTTACTCTATTTCCACATTTTGCACTTTAGTTAATACCTTAGACAGTTAGTTTAGTTGCAATTCTAACTTATTAGTCATAGAAAATGTGGATTAATTAGTATAGTTTACCCTTTTAGCATATGATAATTTTGTTTAAATTGAAAATAAAAGGAAGTAAACTAGAAACTCTAGTAAATCAAAACAATCCACACACCTTGTATATATAGCATTATATGTTAGTTAGTTAACAACATTTCATCAAGGAACAATACTAAAACTTTAAAGGCACCCTAAGATTTACATTGAGAATAATGGGAACTCTTAATTTCTACTTGCATGACATGTATAACTGATATATGATTTTTGAGCTAGAGAACACACAGCCTATGAGTTTTGAGCTTAATTGTATGGTTACATTCAAACCATAAATTTTATTCCTGTGTGTTTTGCCCTTCTTTTTCATTCTGGTATTCTTTACTTTGTTTTAATTTATATATCCGATTATAGAATATAGATACATACCAAGAAAGTGATTGAGGCCATCATTGGAATTTTTCCTTACTATTCCCAAATTAGCCAACCTTTTACATCACCCTTGTGAAACCCCTTGAGCTTTTTAAATCCCCTTTTGTTCTATAAACCACATTACTAGCCTTAAGCAGAAAGACAAAATAAAAATCCCAAGTTGAATCCTTGGTTAGCTTAAGATAGAAATTGTGTATTGCTTAAGTGTGGGGAATTTTTATGGGAACATGTGATGATAGAAACAAAGTAGGAACTTAAAAAGAATAAGATGTTTCAAAATAAGAATTTGGGAAGCATGCTCATGTGAAACAAAACAAAACAATTGAATTACCAGGTGCATTGAAAAAAAAATTTATTTAAATAAAGGGGATACAAAAATTCCCCAATTACAAAATAAGAAGAATCAATGCACATGGGACAAAATTAAAATGCATGAGTTTGCAATACAAAGAGGGAAAATTTGGGCAAATAGGTTAAAGAAACTTTTGAATTACAAAATATGTATGTTAGGTGAGATCTTAGACTAATCAAGGATTCACTTATTAGCTCACTTGGCCTTATACATATACCCTTACCTTTACCTTGGCCCCATTACAACCTTGAAAAAGACATCATGATTTTTGTATGTCTGTATTCTATAATTGTTGATTGGTTAGATAAAGAACAAAGTTATAGAAAGTAAGGATAAAAAGAAGAATAGAGTGATTAACCCAATAAACACTGAAGTGACTAGAGAGTAAACACAAAATCCAGTGAGGGTTCAATAGCTCATCACCATATATCTCTGCTTAAATTGTTAATTGTCGTGCAAGTTTGTAAAATATTTTTACCCATCTCAATTGTAAAAGTGCTTTAACATTATCTAGGGTTTGGCTATGTATATATGATTCCTTGAGGATGTGAATTAATTTAACTACATGTAAGTTTTATATACAAGTGAATAACAATTAGAATTGCATGATTCATTTAGGTAGTTGCATTTAAAATAGATTGCATTGCATGAGATTCCACCACTTTAACATTACCTTACTCTTGGATTTAGCATGAGGACATGCTATTGTTTAAGTGTGGGGAGGTTGATAAACCCATATTTTATGATATATATTGAGCTCAATTTAAGTGATTTATTCAACCCTTCACCCACTTATTCATGAAAATTTTATGGTTTTACTTTCTGTTCATACCCGGGGTCGAGCTGTCCGAACCGGGATGTTCAGTAGCGAAGCGACCGACATGTTCAGGTCAAGCGGACCGACTTCTTTACAAAGAACTCGACCAAATTGACAGCAAAGCCCAATAAAAGGGCCCAAATAGAGGAACACGACCCAGAATCCACAAGCAATCCCAGCCTATAGAGATAAAGGCGGTTCCCTTGAAGATAAGCTGACTTCACTCAAGATAAGATAAGATAAGATAAGATAACTAACTTATCTTATCAGAAAGGTCAGCCCACGCTACTATAAATACACTGGAGCACCCAGGTATAACTCATACTCTAATTCTACATAAAAAGCCTGCTTAATACCCGTGCTAACTTAAGCATCGGAGTCTCTTGCAGGTACCCCCACCCTCCAATGGCTATGGATCAACAGTGCAGCAAGTCCAACGAGTCGGACCCAACAGCTCCGGCCGTCATCAGTCAGCCGGACACGTCATCTCCGACCAGTACAGAAGATCTCATCCGAGATCGACCTCCAGTTTCAGGTAACCCTCGGAACATTGGCGCCGTTGCCGGGGAACCTGATAGTCATCCCAAAACCATGGCGGACGGCCATGACAACGACCACGATTCAGATCTGGAAAACAGAACGCCGCACAAGAACGCGGACACTACGCTAAAAGATACCCCGGAATCCACAAGGACAAAAATTCACTAAATCCGGGAACCATGGAAGCACTCCAAGATCGTTTAAAGCAGCTAGAGAAAGAAACCCAGCAACAACAGGAAATCGGAAAGGATCTACAAAGAGAAGTACGATGACGTCGAGAACTAGAAGAAAAACTACAGCAATTAGAGGCCGACCTCAAAACAAAAGCTCCTCAGATCACTCCTGAAGAAAAATCACGCAAAGAACAGGACCCATTCACCAGGAAAATCATGAAGACCAAAATTCCAAAGGACTTCAAACTTCTGGATATGGTTTTGTACGATGGCACTACAGATCCCAACCATCATCTTAGCAATTTCAGAAGCAGGATGTACCTTACCGATGCCTCAGATGCCGTTCGCTGTAAAGCTTTTCCAACAACTCTCACAAAAACGGTGATCAGATGGTTTGACAACTTACCTCCGAGGTCCTTCTCAAACTTCGACGATCTGGCCAAAAAGTTCCTGGCCAAATTCTCCATCCAGAAAGATAAGGCCAAGCACGCACCCAGCTTACTAGGGATCAAGCAAGGAGATCGGGAGAGCCTCCGCAACTACATGGAAAGGTTCAACAAAACATGCATGGACATACAAAGTTTACCATCAGAGGCCGCCATTATGGGGCTTATCAATGGCTTACGAGAGGGACCTTTCAGCCAATCCATATCAAAAAAGTATCCTACCTCCTTAGACAAAGTACAGGAGCGAGCAGGAAAATACATCAACATGGAAGAAAATGCTCGACTGGGAGAAGCCTCAAAATCTGGAACCTCCTACCGAGACAAAGACAAGGACACCAAAAGAAAAGAAGATCGACAGGGTGAGAAAATCAAAAAGTACCACAACTACACTCCTCTCAAAGTATCCCTGGTCGACATATACAAAGAAATTTGCCATACTGAGAAAATCCCCCCAGCGCGACCACTCAAAGGCAAAAGGGGAGGAGGAAATCGGAAGGAGTATTGTGACTACCATCGAATTCGAGGACACTCTACCAACGAATGTTTCGATTTGAAAAACATCATAGAAAAATTGGTAAGAGAAGGAAAATTAGATCGATTTCTGGCCACCCGGGATGATGACCAAAGAAAAAGACGGAGAGACGAAGATGATGGACGAACTGAACGGTCACCTCAGACACCAGAAAGACACGTCCACATGATACATGGTGGATTCGCAGGAGGCGGTATCTCCAAATCATCCCGAAAGAGATACCTTAAAGAAGTATACCACGTTGAGGGAAAGGAGGAAGCACCCGACATCCCGGCAATAACATTCACTAAAGAAGATGCATCCGGCATCATCTCGGGACACGACGACCCCATGGTCATCACAATTATACTGGCAAATGCCAATCTACACCGCACACTAGTAGACCAAGGAAGTTCTGCCGACATCTTATTCAAAACAGCCTTCGACAAACTCGGCTTAGACGAAAGGGAACTAAGAGCATACCCGAACAATCTGTTTGGACTAGGAGACACTCCGATACAACCGTTGGGATACGTATCGCTACACACTACTTTTGGAAAGGGGAACCAATCTAGGACCCTCAAAAGAGACTACATTGTGGTCGACGTAAGTTCAGCCTACAATGCTCTCATAGGATGGACAACACTCAATCAACTCGGCGCAATAGTCTCAACTCCACATCTATGCATGAAATTCCCAACTACAAAAGGGATAGCCACGGTAAAGGCAGATCAGAAGATGGCACGTCGCTGTTATAACGAGAGCTTGAACCTCAAAGGCCGAGGAGAAGAGTTTCATACAATTGAGCTTGGCGGAGCTCAACGTCGAGAAGAACTCCGTCCGCACCCAGAAGGTGAGGTAGAGAAGGTCCAGATTGGAGACACCGCAGATAAAACGACTAATATCGGTACGGTCCTAAGAGGAGACTCAAAGGACTCACTGATACAATTCCTGCGAGATAATGTCGACCTCTTCGCATGGAAAGCCATAGACATGCCAGGCATAGACCCCAAGTTAATGTGCCACAAGTTAGCAGTCTATCCAGGATCTCGGCCGGTGCAGCAGAAACGAAGAAAACTCGGACCAGAATGATCCCGAGCTGTGGAAGAACAAGTACAAGCGTTATTGGAGGCAGGATTCATAAGAGAAGTCAAGTATCCACTATGGCTAGCCAACGTCATTTTGGTGAAAAAGTCAAACGGGAAGTGGCGCATGTGTACCGATTACACTGATCTCAACAAAGCCTGCACAAAAGATCCATATCCACTCTCATGTATTGACGCTCTGGTAGATGCTTCCTCTGGATATAGATACCTCTCATTTATGGACGCCTATTCGGGATACAACCAAATCACCATGTATCCACCAGATCAAGAAAAAATGTCGTTCTTAACACCAAAGGCGAACTACTGCTACATCGTGATACCTTTCGGCCTCAAGAACGCAGGAGCTACTTATCAAAGGCTAATGAATAAAGTCTTCTCAGATCACATCAGGAAAATCATGGAAGTCTATGTGGACGACATGTTGATAAAAACATAGAACGAAAATACATTATTGTCCGACCTGTCCCAAGTATTTGACACTATAAGGAAGCATGACATGCGACTCAACCCCGCAAAATGCACCTTCGCAGTTGAAGCAGGCAAATTCTTGGGTTTCATGCTCACACAAAGGGGAATTGAAGCAAATCCAGACAAATGTCAAGCTATACTCAACATGAAGAGCCCAACCTGTGTCAAAGAGGTACAGAAACTCAACGGGAGATTGGCTGCCCTATCCCGATTTTTAGCAGGAGCTGCGATAAGATCTCTCCCCTTCTATGCTACTTTAAGAAAGGGAAAACAGTTCGAATGGACGACAGAATGTGAACAAGCTTTCCAAGACTTCAAGGAGTTCTTAGGACGGCCACCTATCCTATCTCGACCACAAGAAGGAGAACCACTTATATTATATCTCACAGTAGGAAGCCGGGCGATAGCCTCAGCACTAGTCAGAGAAGACGAAAATGGGCAACAACCCGTCTACTTCATTAGCAAAGCACTACAGGGATCCGAGCTGAACTACCAGAAAATAGAAAAATTTGCCTATACTCTCATCCTAACATCTCGATGACTCCGCCCATACTTTCAAGCTCATACCATTAAGGTTAGAACTAACCAGCCCATAAAAGGAATATTGCAAAAAACAGATTTAGCAGGCAGAATTCTACAATGGGCAGTCGAGTTATCAGAGTTCGACCTCCAATATGAAGCTCGGACGGCCATCAAATCACAGTATCTGGCCGACTTTATCGCAGAATTCACAGATACCCCAAAAACTCCCGCAAAATGGAATCTCTACGTGGACGGTTCCTCAAATAAAACTAGAAGCGGCGCAGGCGTGATAATAGAAAGCAACCAAGGAACCCAAGTTGAGCTTTCCCTCAAGTTCGGGTTCCCGGCCTCCAATAACCAAGCGGAATATGAAGCACTATTAGCTGGTTTGAAGCTGGCTAAAGAGGTCGGAGCCCAAAAACTCAACATTTACAGCGATTCACAGGTGATCACATCACAAATAACAGGGAGCTACCAAGCCAAAGACCCCACCATGAAAAAATATTTAGACAAAACCAAGGAACTACTCGGACAAGTCGGGGAATATAAGATTTGCCATATACCCTGCGAACGAAATGCCCGAGCTGATGCACTCTCAAAACTAGCCAGCACCAAACCAAAGGGCGACAATAGAAGCCTCATCCAGAAAATGTTGCAAAACTCGTCAATCTCAGAAGAAGAACAAGTCCTGGCCATAACAAGTCAGGACCAAGGATGGATGACCCCATAGTCAACTACCTCAAAGAAGGAACACTCCCCGTAGAAGAAAAGGAGGCAAAAAAGTTAAAAAGGGAGGCACAGTACTACACCATCATAAACAACATCCTGTACAAAAGAGGAATCTCAATACCCTTACTAAAATGCGTACCGACCTCCAACACTAAGGAAGTGCTAGAAGAAATACATAGCGGCATTTGTGGCAATCATCTCGGAGTGCGAGCTCTCGCCAAAAAAGTACTCCGGGCAGGATTTTATTGGCCAACTCTACAGAAAGAAGCCACAGAATTTGTAAAGACATGTCCACCATGTCAAAAACATGCCAATTTTCACATCGCCCCGCCAGAAGAGCTCATGAGCGTGACTTCACCTTGGCCATTTGCAAAATGGGGACTCGATCTTCTCGGCCCCTTCCCACAGGGATCAGGACAAGTTAAATTTCTCATAGTGGGAGTAGATTACTTTACAAAATGGATTGAGGCAGAGCCCCTAGCTAATGGCACCGCTCAAAAGAGTCGGAAATTCTTATATAGAAACATTGTCACGAGATTCGGGATTCCATATTCGATAACTACAGACAATGGCACTCAATTCACAGATGCAGGCTTCAGAAAACTAGTAGCCGACTTGAATATAAAGCACCAGTACACCTCCGTTGAGCATCCACAAGCCAATGGACAGGCCGAGGCGGCTAACAAAGTCATATTAGCTGGACTAAAACGGAGATTACAAAATGCAAAGGGAGCCTGGGCAGAAGAGCTCCCACAGGTCCTATGGGCATATCGAACAACTCCACATTCCACCACAAAGGAATCCCCCTTCCGATTAGCATACGGAACGGAAGTGATGATTCCAGTAGAAATTGAGGAAGGATCGCCAAGAATAGTTCACTACAATGAAGGAGCAAACTCCCAGCTTCAAAGAGAAGAGCTCGACTTGTTACCCGAAATCCAAGAAAGAGCTCGGATCAGGGAAGAAGCCATAAAGCGTCGAATGGCTTCCAGATACAATCAAAAGGTAGTGCCGAGAAGTTTCGCGGAGAATGATCTTATCCTAATCCGAAATGATATCGGAACAACTCAACCGGGAGAAGGAAAGCTGGCGGCAAACTGGAAAGGACCCTATCGAGTTATAGAAGTACTTAGAAAGGGCTACTACAGACTGTCCAAACACGACGGACGAGAGCTTCTCAGGTCATGGCACGCCTGCAACCTCAGAAGGTACTACAGTTAGAAAAAAGGATATAAAAGATCTCATCATTGGATGCACTCTTTTTCCTAAAAAGGTTTTTTAATGAGGCACCAAGTTGAGACTCAGACAATCCCATATGTATATTTCTACTTTTTCTTTTAATAAAATATATTTGAGATATTCTACAAAGATTTCAAGACACATTAATCTGAAGCATTCATCGTTCGATTATAAAGCGACAGATCGGCAGAAAGTGAAAAATAATTTCACTGCACGACATGACAAAGTCAGCCCAAACTAAAAGTTATCAAAGTAGTCCCTGAAAGAGATCTGACAAAGATCCAAAAAAGAGGACTATGAATAACTTAAAGGAGACCGATATAACCAAGTCGGACTCCTACTACTACTAAAAGTTATCAAAGTAGTCCCTGAAAGAGATCTGACAAAGATCCAAAAAAGTGGACTACGAATAACTTAAAGGAGACCGATGTAATCAAGTCGGACTCCTACTACTACTAAAAGTTATCAAAGTAGTCCCTGAAAGAGATCTGACAAAGATCCAAAAAAGAGGACTACGAATAACCTAAAGGAGACCGATATAATCAAGTCGGACTCCTACTACTACTAAAAGTTATCAAAGTAGTCCCTGAAAGAGATCTGACAAAGATCCAAAAAAGAGGACTACGAATAACTTAAAGGAGACCGACGTAATCAAGTCGGACTCCTACTACTACTAAAAGTTATCAAAGTAGTCCCTGAAAGAGATATGACAAAGATCCAAAAAAGAGGACTACGAATAACTTAAAGGAGACCGATGTAATCAAGTCGGACTCCTACTACTACTAAAAGTTATCAAAGTAGCCCCTGAAAGAGATCTGACAAAGATCCAAGAAAGAGGACTACAAATAACTTAAAGAAGATCGATATAATCAAGTCAGGACTCCTACTACTACTAAAAGTTATCAAAGTAGTCCCTGAAAGAGATCTGACAAAAATCCAAGAAAGAGGACTACAAATATAACTTGGAAATAGACTGCGAAAACAACTCGGAGACCAACTTGAAGGAATCGGTTACGAATCGTCAGAAATAAACCAGAGCGAGAACGAACCAAAAAATTCTTTGTTAGACCTACCTAGCTACAACCACAAAGGATTCAAAATACAAAATACAAAAGCAATCCAAAAGAGGTTAAGCTGTAAGGTTTCAACATTCACAGAAAAAGAAACACCAAGTCAAGCACAAAGACAAAGTTATCATCCACAAGGTTAAAAAGCCTCGGAGGCAACCAAAACCTACCACAAAAAGTAGAAGCATGCTACCATTTTGTTTTTATAAAAAAACAAAAGTTGCTAGGCAAGCAACAAGAAAGTATCAGCAAAACATAAAGAGTTTAAAAAAGCCCACAAGCCGGGCCAACTACATGTCCAGAATAAAAATAAAAAGCTAAGAGTCAGAAGATTTTTTAGCAGCATCAGGCCGAGGAGACGGAGGCCGAGTCTGGAGAGGAACGGCATCTACAGTACCGTCATCCCGATTCAAAATCTGGCAGTCGGGATCAGAAACAGGAGGACCAACCTCGGCAGGGGCAGCAGAAGTTGACACCTTGGTAGAGGTTACAGGGGGAGGATCGACATCATCCTCATACTCGTCATCAGGGACAACCTTGCCATCCCTGACAATGTTCTCCAAACTAAAGAGGCTCAGGTCAGCCTCGGGAGCAATAACCCGAACTTGTTCCTTCAGGTTCTCATAGGCAGCAGTTACACTGCCAACAAGGTGACCTTGGAGTTCGGAATAATTCTCCTGGGCACTCTCCAATTCTTCTCTTAGACGCAACACCTCCCGGTAAGATATCAAATAACTATCCTTATGCCGCATAGCCGTGTCCTCGGCCAGTTTCAGAGAGCCAGCCAAGGAAGTAGAAATAGCTTTTTCATTTTCCAAATCTTTCTCCAACCTGGCCACCCTTACTTCAAGCTCCCCCTTCAAATCCTTCATCCGATCAAACTCCTATTTGGCCTCCTCCATAAAAGCTTTAGTGGCATGGAGAGGAAGACTTTGAGCAGTCCGATATAGGGCCACCCCCATGTGTGCCAACTTGATACCACTCCGGGTAATATAATCAAAATGATGAAAAATCGACACGTCGTCCATAGGAAGAACACCATAAGGGCCGATTTGTTGATCTACAAACTCAACTGCATCAAAGTCAGGAGCATCAAGGTTGAAAGGTTCAGTTGTTCTTTGCTTCTTACTTGGAGGGGGACCGGAAGCAGCAATGGAAGATTGGGGAGGATCGACCTGACGGACCTGAGGAGTAGGAATTGCTCTCCTCGGCCCGGGAGAACTCGGTATAGGAGGTTTAACTAGAGGCTAAGAAGACCCCTCTCCGGCCGCTTTGGCCGAGAGGTTTAGTGCTGCGGTCGCCTTCTTCGCCTTCTTATAGGCTCTCATAGAATCGTTATTCTTCGACATCTCTGAAAAACACAAAAAACAAAGACAAGTTACAACACAGGAGAAACAAAGCCCGGCAGCAAGTATAAAAACAAATCAGGCAGTACCCAAAGCAGCTCGAACTAAAGATGGATCACTCAAAAATCTCTTGGTGTCCAGGCGGGGTGGCTTCCCCCACAAATCTTCAAGAACGACCACAAAGGCCCGCTCAACCTCACTAAGCATTTCCCACGTGTAACGTGGCACTCTTACATTCTTTTGCCACTCCAGAGGAAAAGCAGGTTCATCATTTTCATCAAGAAAAAATGGGCGAACCCCCTCAATGGCACAGACTCGGAAGAAATAGTTCTTAAAATCTTTAAACGACTCATCATACATGGCAAAAACTTTATGCCCCTGGGCCGACCTGAAAGAAACCCAGGAAGCTTTCTTTTTGGAGGAACCCCCAGGTTTGGCCGAGACAAAAATATAAAGAAAAAGAGTTTCAGAAGGTGTTATATCCAACTCCTGACAAAGAATTTGAAATATTTTGATAAAACCCCAGGAGTTTGGATGCAGCTGGGATGGGGCAATGTTGCAGGACCACAACAAATCATTTTCAAAGGCAGTAAAAGGGAAAGTAACGTTCAATTGGCTGAAAAAGTATTCATAAGCATAGAAAGAGGGGCGCTCCCCCTCGATGGAAGTCGGAAAACAAACTCTCTCATCAGAATCAGGAGCAACAAGCTCATAATCACCCTCGCAGGAACTGTTAGCACAAATCCTATGGCGCTTCTTCAGCTCTGTGCAAAATTCAGCATCCACAATAGAAACACACAACAAAATAAGGGAGTCCAGCCAATCAGACATCCCCTCGGGAACTCTGGAAGACATCTCTACAATGTTATTGCGAGAAGACATGAGGCCAACTAAATCCTACAAATAAGAAAAGAAGAGGGGATTACTAAAAACATCTCAGACAAGGGAGAAAACAACTCAATACGATGCAGGAGATCACGCAGAAAAGGAAAAACCCCAAGACTCAAACCAAAATCTTGGGGCATCCTTTGGAGGCAATAATCAGGAAAAGTTTCCAGGAAAAATCTACAGCTCGCACCCCAGCATCTCTCAGAAAGAAAACAAAAGAAAGCGAAAATACAAAAAGGATCACCCTCATACAGTTTTTCAGAAGAAAGCACTATTTCTACAGTTTAGTAAAAATGGCCAAGCGGAAAGGCGCAAACTTTTTTCGAAATCAAACAAAAAGCAAGCACCAACACCGAGCATACCAGACAAGAAATCATCAAAGACACCAGCCTTTTTTCCAGAATCAAACGCATTACCATCAAAAGCACAAACGAGAAATAACATGCAGAAGCCCTAAAGCACTAGGAAAGGCGAAAAAGATTCAGAGCACGCATTACGACTATAACCAGGCACAGTAGAAGTAGAAAGATCCAAACTTCCCTCAAAGCAAAAATCGCAACTTAATCACAAAAAGCCAAAAGCAGCGAAAAAGAAAGAAAATGCGAATAGAACTCACCTGGAGAAGAGAAAAGCTTCAAAGGAAAGAAGGAGATGTAAGTTGTCCCGAGAATCGCCAAGCAACGCCGCCACGAAG
This sequence comes from Arachis ipaensis, assembly GCF_000816755.2. Classification (NCBI taxonomy): domain Eukaryota; kingdom Viridiplantae; phylum Streptophyta; class Magnoliopsida; order Fabales; family Fabaceae; genus Arachis; species Arachis ipaensis. The sequence continues at coordinate 87,828,276 of NC_029788.2, read as the reverse complement.
GAAAAGAAGAGACAAAAACAGAGAACGAGAAAAACAGAGGAAAATGGTGAAGAAGTTACGAAAGAGTAAAGAAGAGAAACCGTCTCTAAGCTTTCAAAAATCAAAATAAAGAGCCAAAGGAAAAACGGAGCAATTAATACTAATTAATTAGGGTATTAAACCCTCGCACGTTCCCCAGGACAAAGCGCTAATACAAAAGGGCGCGCTTTTAGAGGAAAACGTTTCTACATTCAAAAAAGCTTCTGCAAAGGAATCGACAAAATGCTTGAGTTCGGCTTCACTAAAGAAGGACCAAAGTCGAGAACTCGACCCCAAAAGGAAGACCAAGCTCAAGCAGGGGCACTGTTCATACCCGGGGTCGAGCTGTCCGAACCGGGATGTTCAGTAGCGAAGCGACCGACATGTTCAGGTCAAGCGGACCGACTTCTTTACGAAGAACTCGACCAAATCGACAGCAAAGCCCAATAAAAGGGCCCAAATAGAGGAACACGACCCAGAATCCACAGGCAATCCCAGCCTATAGAGATAAAGGCGGTTCCCTTGAAGATAAGCTGACTTCACTCAAGATAAGATAAGATAAGATAAGATAACTAACTTATCTTATCAGAAAGGTCAGCCCATGCTACTATAAATACACTGGAGCACCCAGGTATAACTCATACTCTAATTTTACATAAAAAGCCTGCTTAATACCCGTGCTAACTTAAGCATCGGAGTCTCTTGCAGGTACCCCCCACCCTCCGGTGGCCAAGGATCAACAGTGCAGCAAGTCCAACGAGTCGGACCCAACAGCTCCGGCCGTCATCAGTCAGCCGGACACGTCATCTCCGACCAGTACAGAAGATCTCATCCGAGATCGACCTCCAGTTTCAAGTAACCCTCGGAACACTTTCCCTTCCTTATTATGTGATATATGTGAAAAACATGTTTTCTATGCTTTGAAAATAATTACTTTAATTACCTTTTATTACCATTCAATGCCGTGATTTGTGTGTTGAGTAGTTTCAGATCTTTTAAGGCAGGAATGACTTAAAGGATGGAAAAGGAAACATACAAAAATGGAAGGAAAGCACAAAATGGAGTTTTTAAAGAAACTTGTGATGCCAGGGCATTTTGGCCAGTTTTACTGACCTTTTCTTTATTGTTTTAGGGTAGTTTCATGCACTTTCTTAGGAAATAAGCAAGTTTTAGATAAATAATCACTTACATCTTGATTCAAGCAAACATTGTGAATTTTATATGATTTTATGAGAATTATGCATGAATTGAATGATAAAATGAATGATACATGATCTCATGGGTTAGAACCTAGCTTTGATGCACTTTATTTGCTTGATTTCAAGACAGAGGAAGCAAGGAAGAGCCACATTAGTAGTCACGTTAGTCTAACTAACATGACCACTAACGTGGAATGGGAGCTAGCTTGCAACGTTAATGAGAAAAGTGATCGCCAATAACGCCTTCGTGAGCCATCATAGCCCACGTTAGTTGCCACATTAACTACGTTAACGTAGAAGCTAATGTGGAAGAGAAGTAAAACTCCAACGTTAGTGGTAAAAGTGAATGCCACTAACGTTCGAAAAAGGGGCACACCTAGCCACGTTAAGAGTCACGTTAAGTACATTAACGTGAGCTCTAACGTGGAAGGAACAAAGAAGTGCCAACGTTAGTGACACTCACCTTTGTCACTAACGTTGGACTAAGCCACTATTAGCCATGTTAGTTGCCACGTTAATTGCATTAACGTGGAAACTAACGTGGAGGAAAGGAATGATGAGCCAACGTTAGTGACACCCACCTTTGTCACTAACGTTGGAGATGGCTACCACTACCACATTAGAAGTTACGTTAACCTAAGTAACGTGAACTCTAACGTGGGAAGAAGGGGTGTTTGGAGCGTTAGTGACAAAGGTAAGTGTCACTAACGCTCTCGAGGCTAAGGCATGCCCACGTTAAGAGCCACGTTAGTTATACTAACGTGGACTCTAACGTGAGAAAAGGGGGCTAAGAGCAACGTTATTGAAAAAGGTAAACCCCAATAACGTTCACGAAGGATCAAGAGGCAACATTAGTGGTCACGTTAGTGCCACTAACGTTGAAGTTAACGTGAACCATCTTGGGCTAGAAACGTTAGTGAAAAAGGTGATTGTCACTAACATTCTCGAACCCACATTTCACTTAAACGTTAACACCACTAACGTCCTAGCTAAAATACATGCCTACTTCACACTTTCTCTGCAAGTAAAGCTGAGCCCACTGAAGACTCCAAGCTGCTTCAACTCAAGATCCAAAGGCCCATATTCAAGACTTGAAGAGCCAACTAGAAGAGCAGAAGAGTAGTATATATAGGAGTAGTTTTGAACTAGAGGAAAACTTTTGGGATTGGGAGAACCACTCTCTGTAAAATTTTACTTTCTCTACAACTTCTATTTTTACTTTCAGAATGCATTCTTCATCTTTGTTTTCCATTCCCAGAGCTATGATCTCCTAAACCCAATGACTTCCCCATTTCTGATCTCACCCATTTTCTTTAATTTCTGCAATTTACTTTTATGCTCATCTTCCCAAATCCCCATTTAACATTCTGCAATTTACTTTCTGCCATTTACATTCATCTCTTTATTTCCAGTATTTACATTCTATGCTATTTACTTTCCCGCCATTTAATTTTCTGCAACTCTCACATCAAATTCTGCTTAGCTCAACTAGAACATTCCTCTAATTATAGTTGATTGACCAATCAATCCCTGTGGGATTCGACCTCACTCTATTGTGAGTTTTTACTTGACGACAATTCGGTATACTTGCCGAGGGAAATTGTTGAGAGACAAGTTTCCGTGCATCAAGTTTATGGCGCCGTTGCCGGGGATAGATTTTGTATCAACAATGATTAAATTGGTGGATAACTAGATTGAGCATTCTTTGTTTTGTTTGATTTAATTTCATTTGAGTAATTCACTTTCAGTTTAGCTGTTTTCTTCCTTTTCCCCTACCCTTTTCTTAGTTGTTTACAATTCAGCTCACTAACCCACTAACTATTTGATATATTGCATCATTCACACTAACAGCATTTCTAACAAGAATACTCTCTGCATCTAACCCCTTTTTGCTTTTGCCTTGTTGGTTGTATGACAAGTAGAAGAAGTGGGACTTCAACTTCCTTTGATTCTGAACCTGAGAGGACCTTCCTTAGATTAAGGAGGGAAGCAAGAGGAAAGAGAGTAGTTGGTACGGAGAAAGAAGAGGAGTATTTTGAACCAGACATGGATGAGAATATGGAGAACCATCATGAAGAAGAAGCTCATAACCATGGCAGAGAAGGCCCAGTGCATCATGCTGGGCAAGAGAGAAGAGTTCTGGGATCTTACATCAATCCAAACCTAGGAAACTGTGGAAGTAGCATCCAAAAGCCAACCAGACATGTCAATAACTTTGAACTTAAGCCACAGCTCATCACCCTTGTTCAGAACAACTGTTCGTTCGGAGGAGGTGTCCAAGAAGACCCCAATCAATATCTAACCACCTTCCTGAGGATCTATGATACTGTGAAGTCTAATGGTGTTCATCCTGAAACCTATAGATTGCTCCTATTCCCCTTCTCATTCAAGGACAATGCATCTAAATGGCTGGAATCCTTCCCGAAGGAGAGCTTAACAACCTGAGAAGATGTGGTGAACAAATTCTTGGCGAGATTCTATCCTCCTCAAAGAATCAACAGGTTGAGAGCTGAGGTTCAAACTTTCAGGCAACAAGATGGTGAGACTCTCTACGAAGCATGGGAGAGGTTTAAGGATCTGACAAGAAGGTGCCACCAGATATGTTCAATGAATGGGTATAGTTACACATTTTTTATGAAGGCCTTTCTTATGAATCAAAGAAGGCAGAAGACCACTCATCTGGGGGATCTCTGAACAAGAAGAAAACCATTGAAGAAGCCATAGATGTCATTAAGACTGTAGTCGAGAATGACTACTTCTATGCCTCTGAAAGAGGCAACACAAGATGAGTAATGGAGCTAATCAACGTGGATGCACTGCTGGCCCAGAACAAGCTGATTACCAAGCAGCTGGCTAACCTTACCAAGAAGATGGAGAGGAACCAAGTAGCAGCAATCACCACCTCATCAGCAACTCAAGAAGGAGTAAATGCAGAGGTAGAGGGTGATCAGGAACAATTGTGATCATCAATGAGGCCAATAACTTGGTACGCACAGTTGTAATCTCAACTCTTTATCACAACTTCACACAACTAACCAGCAAGTGCACTGGGTCGTCCAAGTAATAAACCTTACGTGAGTAAGGGTCGATCCCACGGAGATTGTCGGCTTGAAGCAAGCTATGGTCACCTTATAAATCTCAGTCAGGTGGATTCAGCTAGTTATGGAGATTTGATAATTAAAACATAATTGAAATATAAACTAGGATAGAGATACTTATGTAATTCATTGGTGAGAATTTCAGATAAGCGTATAGAGATGCCTTTCGTTCCTCTGAACCTCTGCTTTCCTACTGTCTTTATCCAATCATTCCTACTCCTTTCCATGGCAAGCTTTATGTAGGGCATCACCATTGTCAATGGCTACATCCCATCCTCTCTGTGAAAATGGTCCAATGCGCTGTCACTGCATGGCTAATCATCTGTCGGTTCTCGATCATACTGGAATAGGATTTACTATCCTTTTGTGTCTATCACTATATCCAACACTCGCGAGTTTGAAGCTCGTCACAGCCATCCCTTCACAGATCCTACTCGGAATACCACAGACAAGGTTTAGACTTTTCGGATCTCAGGAATGGCCATCCATGGGTTCTAACTTATACCATGAAGATTCTAATATCTCGGACTCGGTCCTCTGTATTAGATATCTAAGAGATACTCATTCTAGCTTGTTTGCATGTAGAACGGAAGAGTTTGTCAGGCACGCGTTCATAGGTGAGAATGATGATGAGCGTCACATAATCATCACATTCATCATGTTCTTGGGTGCGAATGGATATCTTAGAGAAGGAATAAGCTTGAATTGAATAGAAAAATAGTAGTACTTTGTATTAATTCATGAGGAACAACAGAGCTCCACACCTTAATCTATAGAGTGTAGAAACTCTACCGTTGAAAATACATAAGTGATAAGGTCCAGGCATGGCCAAATGGCCAGCCCCCTAAACGTGATCAAAGGATCAAAAGGTAATCCAAAAATGATCCAAAGATGATCCAAAGATGTAAATACAATAGTAAAAAGTCCTATTTATACTAAACTAGTTACTAGGGTTTACAGAAATAAGTAAATGATGCAGAAATCCACTTCTGGGGCCCACTTGGTTTGTGCTTGGGTTGAGCATTGAGCTTTACACGTGTAGAGGCTTCTCTTGGAGTTGAACGCTAATTTGTAACCTGTTTCTGGCGTTTAACTCCACTTTGCAACCTGTTTCTGGCGTTTGACTCCAGAATGCAGCATGGAACTGGAGTTGAACGCCAGTTTGCGTCATTAAAACTCGGGCAAAGTATGGACTATTATTTATTGATGGAAATCCCTGGATGTCTACTTTCCAACGCAATTGAGAGCGTATCATTTGAAGTTTTGTAGCTCCAGAAAATCCACTTTGAGTGCAGAGAGGTCAGAATCCAACAGCATCTGTAGTCCTTTTTCTGCCTGAATCTGATTTTTTCTCAAGTCCCTCAATTTCAGCCAGAAATTACCTGAAATCACAAAAAAACACATAAACTCATAGTAAAGTCCAGAAATGTGATTTTTTGTTAAACACTAATAAAAGTATAATAAAAACTAACTAAATCATACTAAAAACTATGTAAAAACAATGCCAAAAGGCGTATAAATTATCCGCTCATCACAACACCAAACTTAAATTGTTGCTTGTCCCCAAGCAACTAAAAATCAAATGGGATAAAAAGAAGAGAATATACTATAAATTCCAAAATATCAATGAAACTTAGCTCCAATCAGATGAGCGGGACTAGTAGCTTTTTGCCTCTTGAATAGTTTTGGCATCTCACTTTATCCATTGAAGTTCAGAATGATTGGCATCTATAGGAACTCAGAGTTCAGATAGTGTTATTGATTCTCCTAGTTCAGTATGTTGATTCTTGAACACAGCTACTTTATGAGTCTTGGCCGTGGCCCTAAGCACTTTGTTTTCCAGTATTACCACCGGATACATAAATGCCACAGACACATAACTGGGTGAACCTTTTCAGATTGTGACTCAGCTTTGCTAAAGTCCCCAATTTGAGTTGTCCAGGGTTCTTAAGCACACTCTTCTTTTGCTTTAGACCTTGACTTTAACCACTCAGTCTCAAGTTTTCACTTGACACCTTCACGCCACAAGCACATGGTTAGGGACAGCTTGGTTTAGCCGCTTAGGCTAGGATTTTATTCCTTTAGGCCCTCCTATCCACTGATGCTCAAAGCCTTGGATCCTTTTCATTACCCTTGCCTTTTGGTTTTAAGGGCTATTGGCTTTTTCTGCTTGCTTTTTCTAAATTCAAAAGATATATGCACTGTTCAAGCATTCATTCAGAAAACAAAAAGTGTTGCCACCACATCAAAATAATTAAACTAGTTTCAAGGATGAATTCGAAACCATGTACTTCTTGTTCTTTTGTAATTAAAACATTTTTCATTTAAGAGAGGTGATGGATTCAGGGGACATTCATAACTTTAAGGCATAGACACTTAGACACTAATGATCATATAGTGAAGACACAAACATAAATAAAACATAAAGTATAATAAATGAAAAATAGGAAAATAAGAACAAAGAGATTAAGGAACGGGTCCACCTTAGTGAGGGTGGCGTCTTCTTCTTCTTGAAGAACCAATGGTGCTCTTGAGCTCCTCTATGTCTCTTCCTTGCCTTTGTTGCTCCTCCCTCATAGCTCTTTGATCTTCTCTAATCTCATGAAGGATGATGGAGTGCTCTTGGTGTTCCACCCTTAGTTGTACCATGTTGGAACTTAATTCTCCTAGGGAGGTGTTGATTTTCTCCAAATAGTTTTGTGGAGGGGAAGTGTATCCCTTGAGGCATTAGTGGTTATGGAAAAACAAAAAAGCAATGCTTTTTCCACACTAAACTTAAAATGTTTGCTCGTCCTCGAGCAAAAGAAGAAAGAAAGGATGAGAAGAAGAAGAGATGGAGGAGATGGAGGTGTGTGAATGGTTCGGCCACTGGGGGTTTAAGGTGGTTATGATGTGTGAAAAGGAAGGAGTGATAGTATAAATTTGAGTGGGTGGGTGTAGGTGGGTGTATAATGCTAGAGTTTGGTTGTGGCCTCCCAACACCAAACTTAGAGATTGACTGTGGGGCTTTGGTTGACTCTGCAGTGAGAGAAGCTTTTCATGCTTCCTCTCCATGGTTACAAAAGGAGATCCTTGAGTTTTAAACATAAGGTTGTCCTCATTCAGTTGAAGGATCAATTCTCCTCTGTCCACATCAATCACAGCTCTTGCTATGGCTAGGAAGGGTCTTCCAAGGATGATGGATTCATCCTCATCCTTCCCAATGTCTAGGATTATGAAATCAGCAGGGATGTAAAGGCCTTTAACCTTTACTAGCACGTCCTCTACTTGTTCATAAGCCTGTTTTCTTGAGTTGTCTGCCATCTCTAATGAGATTCTGGCAGCTTGCACCTCAAAGATTCCCAATTTCTCCATTACAGAGAGTGGCATGAGGTTTATCCCTGACCCAAGGTCACATAGAGCCTTCTCAAAGGTCATGGTGCCTATGGTACAAGGTATTAAGAACTTTCCAGGATCCTGTTTCTTCTGAGGCTATGTCAGTTGATCCAGATCACTCAGTTCATTGATGAGCAAGGGAGATTCATCTTCCCAAGTCTCATTACCAAATAATTTGGCATTCAGCTTCATGATTGCACCAAGGTACTTGGCAACTTGTTCTTCAGTAACATCTTCATTCTCTTCAAAAGAAGAATACTCATCAGAGCTCATGAATGGCATAAGGAGGTTCAATGGAATCTCTATGGTCTCTAGATGAGCCTCAGATTCCTTCAGGTCCTCAGAAGGAAACTCCTTGTTGATCACTGGACGTCCCAGGAGGTCTTCCTCACTGGGATTCACGTCTTCTCCCTCCTTTGTAGGTTCGGACATGATGGTTAAATCAATGGCCTTGCACTCTCTTTTTGGATTCTCTTCTGTATTGCTTGGGAGAGTACTAGGAGGAGTTTCAGTGACTCTTTTACTCAGCTGGCCCACTTGTGCCTCCAAATTTCTAATGGAGGACCTTGTTTCATTCATGAAACTTAGAGTGGCCTTAGATAGATCAGAGACTATGTTTGCTAAGCTAGATGGATCCTGCTCAGAATTCTCTGTCTGTTACTAAGTGGATGATGGAAAAGGTTTGCTATTGCTAAACCTGTTTCTTCCACCATTATTAAAGCCTTGTTGAGGCTTTTGTTGATCCTTCCATGAGAAATTTAGATGATTCCTCCATGAGAGATTATAGGTGTTTCCATAGGGTTCACCCATGTAATTCACCTCTGCTATTGCAGGATTCTCAGGATCATAAGCTTCTTCTTCAGAAGATGCCTCTTTAGTACTGTTGGATGATTCCTTCAATCCATTCAGAATCTAAGAGATCATATTGACTTGCTGAGTCAATATTTTATTCTGAGCCAATATGGCATTCAGAGTATCAATGTCAAGAACTCCCTTCCTCATAGGCGTCCCATTATTCACAGGATTCCTTTCAGAAGTGTACATAAACTGGTTATTTGCAACCATGTCAATGAGTTCTTGAGCTTCTGCAGGCGTTTTCTTTAGGTGAATGGATCCACCTGCAGAATGGTCCAGTGACATCTTTGATAGCTCAGACAGACCATCATAGAATATATCCAGGATGGTCCATTCTGAAAGCATGTCAGAAGGATACTTTTTGGTCAGTTCCTTGTATCTCTCCCAAGCTTCATAGAGGGATTCACCTTCCTTCTGTCTAAAGGTTGAACATCCACTCTAAGCTTACTAAGCTTTTGAGGAGGAAAGAACTTGGCTAAGAAAGCCGTGACCAGCTTATCCCAAGAATTCAGGCTATCTTTAGGTTGAGAGTCCAACCATACTCTAGCTTTATCTCTTACAGCAAACGGGAAAAGCATAAGCATGTGTAGACCTCGGGATCAACCCCATTGGTCTTAAAAGTATTACAGATCTGCAAGAATTTAGTTAAGAACTAAAAAGGATCTTCTGATGGAAGTCCATGAAACTTGCAATTCTGTTGCATCAGAGAAACTAATTGAGGTTTAAGCTCAAAATTATTTGTTCCAATGGCAGGGATTGAGATGCTTCTTCCATGTAAATTGGAATTTGGTGCAGTAAAGTCACCAAGCATCTTCCTTGCATTGTTATTATTTTCGGCCATGCCTCCTTCTTTTTTGAAAATTTCTGTCAGATTTTCTCCAGAGAGTTGTGCTTTGGCTTCCCTTAGCTTCCTCTTCAGAGTCCTTTCAGGTTCAGGATCAGTTTCAACAAGAATATTCTTATCCTTTTTCCTGCTCATATGAAAAAGAAGAAAACAGAAAAGAAAATATGGAATCCTCTATGTCACATTATAGAGATTCCTGTATGTGAGTATAAGAATAGAAGAATAGAAGAAGAGAAATTCGAACACCAAGAGGAAGTGAGGGTTTGAATTTTGAGGTGAAGAGAAGTGTTAGTAAATAAATAAATAATTAGAAGGAGATGAGAGAGAGGGAATTTCGAAAATTAATTAAATTAAAAATAAAATTTAAAGTTAAATTTCGAAAATTAAAATTGAAATCAAATTAAATTAAAAATTAAAACAATTAGTTAATAAAAAGAAATAATTTTGAAAAAGATGGAAGGGATTTTCGAAAATTAGAAGGAGAGAGTTAGTTAGGTAGTTTTGAAAAAGATATGATTGAAACAAAAAGATAAGATTGATTGAAAAAGATTTGAAAATTATTTTTGAAAAAGATAAGAAGTTAGAAAAGATTTTGAAATTGATTTTGAAAAAGATATGATTGAGAGATATGATTGAAAATCATTTTGAAAAGGATTTGAAAAGGAAATTAAAAATATTTGATTTTGAAAATTAAAGTTGATTACTTGACTAACAAGAAACTAAAAAGATATGATTTTAAAATTTAAAGATTGAACCTTTCTTACTAGGTAAGTAACAAACTTAACATTTTTGAATCAATCACATTAATTGTTAGCATTAAATTCGAAAATATGAAACAAAAATAAGAAAAAGATTTCTGAAAATCATTTTGAAATTTTCGAAAATCATAAAAGAAAAATGAGAAAGATTTGAAATTTTTTTTTGAAAAGATTTGAAAAAGATAGAATTTTTAAATTGAAAATTTGATTTGACTCATAAGAAAAAGCTAAATTTTAAAAAGTTTTGAAAAAGTCAACTCAAATTTTCGAATTTGATGAGGAAAAAAAGGAAAAGATATTTTTTTGATTTTTGAATTTTTAATGATGAAAGAGAAAAACATCAAAAAGACTCAATGCATGAAAATTTTGGATCAAAACATGTGATGCATGCAAGAACACTATGAATGTCAAGATGAACACCAAGAACACTTTGAATGTCAAGATGAACACCAAGAACTTATTTTTGAAAAATTTTCCAGAAAAGAAAACATGCAAGACACCAAACTTAAAAATTTTTATTCTTTAGACATTAATGTTTCAAGAATGCGTATGAAAAATAAGAAAAGACACAAAACAAGAAAATATGAAGATCAAACAAGAAGACTGGCCAAGAACAACTTGAAGATCATGAGGAATGCAATGCATGAAATTTTCGAAAATAAATTTTTTAGAAAATTAATAAGATGTAATTGACACCAAACTTAAAACTTGACTCTAGACTCAAACAAGAAACACAAAAATATTTTTGATATTTATGATTTTATAAATTTTTTTTTGGATTTTTCAAAAATAAGAATAATAAAAACAAAAAGGTTAAAATTAAAATAAAGTTACCTAATCTGAGCAACAAGATGAACCGTCAGTTGTCCAAACTCGAACAATCCCCGGCAACGGCGCCAAAAACTTGGTGCACGAAATTGTGATCATCAATGGCGCCAACAACTTGGTACGCACAATTGTAATCTCAACTCTTTATCACAACTTCGCACAACTAACCAGCAAGTGCACTGGGTCATCCAAGTAATAAACCTTACGTGAGTAAGGGTCGATCCCACGGAGATTGTCGGCTTGAAGCAAGCTATGGTCACCTTGTAAATCTCAGTCAAGCGGATTCAGATAGTTATGGAGATTTGATAATTAAAACATAATTGAAATATAAACTAGAATAGAGATACTTATGTAATTCATTGGTGAGAATTTCAGATAAGCGTATAGAGATGCCTTTCGTTCCTCTGAACCTCTGCTTTCCTGCTGCCTTCATCCAATTAGTCTTACTCCTTTCCATGGCTGGCTTTTTGTAAGGATGTCACCGGTGCCAATGGCTACTTTGTTTGTCCTTATGGAGTTTTTGCTTATAGACGCATGCCCTTTGGATTGTGCAATGCACCTGCCACTTTCCAAAGATGCATGCTGTCCATCTTTTCGGACATGATTGAAAAATTTATTGAAGTCTTCATGGACGATTTTTCTGTGTTTGGAGATTCTTTTCCTAGCTGCCTACACCATCTTGCCTTGGTGCTTAAGAGGTTCCAAGAGACTAACCTAGTATTAAACTGGGAAAAGTGTCATTTCATGGTCACAGAAGGAATAGTCCTTGGCCACAAAATCTCTAATAGAGGCATGGAGGTGGACAGAGCTAAAGTAGAAATCATTGAAAAACTACCTCCACCAAGTAATGTCAAGGCAGTTAGGAGTTTTTTGGGACACGCTGGGTTTTACAGAAGG
>NC_029788.2:87796328-87816224 GCF_000816755.2 Arachis ipaensis | reverse complement strand
AAGGAAGCTGACCGTCAAGCTAATGACGTTAAAGAAGCGCTTGTTGGGAGGCAACCCAACCTGAGGTAATATCCTTTTGCTGTTTCTTTTATTTGTTTCAATAAAAAGGGTGAAGTAGTTTCTGTGCATTGCAAAGAAATAAGTTTGGTGTTTCACACCAAACAATGAATTCGTAGATCTATAATTCAAAGGGGAATGTGTGACTCTAAGTTTGGTGTTCCACCATAAAGATCAACTGAACACAACAACCTTTGAATTATATGAAAGGAACAACCATTCTAAGCAGTCACAGAAATGCTTAGAACCCTTAGCAGCAACTTCATTCCAAAGAGAACTCAAGGACTCAAAGAATAGAGAAGTAAGTGGGAGTCTAAGTTTGGTGTTCACACACCAAAACTCGGATACTTACCCACACATAGTTGAGCTAACCACTCAAGTACTTGAGAAGCAAGCAACTTCATCACTCTTTGCAGGAAAGGAAACAAGGATCTTAAAGCATGAAGCAACATTTAGGAGAAGAAGGAGAAATCAAATTGTTTCCTAGCAACAAAGAGAAAACAAGGAATTTCACAAGGTGGTATTGTTCCTTGATAATTCTTTAAAAGGGCAAACAAAAGCATGCTTGTTCTGGTTTAAACTGTAAATGTTGAATCTTTCTGGAATGTGCAGTATTTAGTATATTTGTCTGTTTATTGCTTTGAATAAAGTGAATGCCTAGATGTTTGGATATAACTTCACCTTCTTAAACGAGTCATAACTAGTTTATGCGCATCAGAAGACTACAAGATGGTCACTACAAGTGATAAGGAGACTGAGGAAGAGCCAAATAAACCATTAGAACAACCTGGAGATACATCAGCAGAGAAATAGGAAGAGGATCACCAAGAAACCAAAATTACACAGAAGGAGTTGCTGAGGCTCTATGCACCTTTTCCCCAAAGACTCAAGGGTGGTGTAGAAAAGAGAATATACTCAAAGTTTTTTGACATGTTTGCATCTCTCCATATGAACATACCATTCATCAAGGCTCTCCAACAAATGCCCTCATACATTAAGTATATGAAAGAGTTGCTGACTAGGAAAAGCTCACTCAAAGGAGGGCAAACAATAGTGATGAATAAGGAGTGCAGTGCTCTCATTCAACCAGAGTTGCCTACAAAAAGGAAGGACCCAGGGAGTTTTCACATCCCCTGTGCCATAGGAGAAACAATATTTGATAAAGGACTCTGTGACCTGGGGGCAAGCATCAACTTAATGCCTTTATCCCTTATGAAGAAGCTGCAGATTAATGAGCTAATGCCCACAGACGTAGTCATCAGGCTGGCCGACAAAACTCAAAAACAAGTAGTAGGAGTGGTTGAAAACGTGTTGGTGAAGGTTGGAAACTACTTCCTTCCCACAGACTTTGTCATATTGGAAATGGAAGATAGTCACCTCCACCCAATCATATTGGGAAGACCATTCCTAGCTACAGCCAGAGCGCTCATAGATGTGGAGCGAGGAGAGCTAATATTAAGGATACATGACGAACAACTCGCATTCAATATCCTCAAACCCTCACAAGAAGCAGATCAGAAAAGCAAGGAACCAAGGGGAGAGCACGACAAAGAACTGGTGGAAGAAACAAGTATTGAAGCACAAGCTGTACACCTGGGAATCCCTTTGGTTGATGAACAAGACAGTCAGTAGTTGTCACAGCAAAAAGAAAACCAGGAGGAACCTAAACCACCAGATTCATATGAGACCAGCAACAAAATTTCATTGGAAAAAGAGGTCACAAAGAGCAGGGCAACAGTAAAAAAAATAAAGAAGAAGGCACCAAAGAGGTGGAGGAACAAGAAGATCCCTACAGAGGATTTTTCTCCAGGGGATAAAGTGATCTCAGCTTATTCCCAGTTATCCCATCTCATCTCTCCACCATCCCATCTCAGCTATCTAAAGTTTTCACCATCAACAGAATTCTCTCCCTAGAACATGTGGAGATTCTTGATAAAGCCAATGGAGATATATTTACTACAAGGGGGGAGGATTTGAAGCATTACCAACCACCCTGACGAAGTCAGAACGTCAAGCTAGTGACGCTAAAGAAGCACTTCATGGGAGGCAACCCATGTTTTATATGCTTTTAAAGTAGTTAATAATGCAAGGCTCATGAATTCCAAATCAACTTTGACACATACTTGAATGAATCTTTTATACAGCACATAGTGAAGAACAAGTTTGGTGTTCAAGGCATACTAAGAGAGCATAAATGCAATTCATATCATGTCACACTTAGAGCCTTGAACAAAAAAACTTTTTACACCACAGTGTCACAAACTAAGTTTGGTGTCATCAATGTTACATACATGAACAATTAATTAGTCAGTTGGTTTATATTCATGAATAGCACTTACCATTTAGAAACAAAAATTTTAAAAAGTAGTTATTCTTTTCTTTTAAATTTTGCCGCCACTATCCACAAATTCATTAATCACATTTCTTTTGTTTTGTAGGAAAATTGATGGGACAATTGAAGGAGGAAGGGTTCGGCCACTTCAAAAGAAGAGGACTATACACGTGTCTTCAAGGGGAATGCATTGGGAAATGTTGCCATGCAACATTGGAAGAAGAACACGCTTGGAAATTGAACCAACCCCATCATAAAGTTGATGATCATTGTGCCCATCCCACACTAAACCCCATCCGTTCATCATAGACCTATACATTCAATCCACACCTTTCATCTACTCACCGCTTCTCTATATAAGAGGTTCTTATTCCATACTCCCTTTCACATTCCAATTTTCATCCTTTACACTTCCCACTCTCGGCACCCAACTCCCTTTTTACCCATCAAAAACACTCTCACTCATTCCCTTCACTACACCCCATCTTAACTGGCCGAAGCCCATTATCCACACCCTTTACACCTTCACATATCAAAAATCACTTATGGCATCATCAATCTCTAAGAGAAGAAAAAGGAAGGAGCCTGTGGAGCAACACCCTTTCGATGAGAAGAAATTCAAAACCTTTCACCATGCATTGCAATATAGATGGATGGTTGATAAGGAGATCATATATGAGCTAGGCTTTCAAGTCAGAAAAATTGAGTGCCCCAAAATCACAGAGAAGGTGGAAAAGAGAAAATGGGAGCTCCTTACTGATCCAGTCATAAAAGTAAATGCAACTCTTGTAAGAAAGTTTTATGCAAATGCAGTCAGGTATGATAAGGTAGATGACTCCTATATAAGCTTCGTGAGAGGGGTAACCGTGGACTTCATCCCCATGAGCATCATGAGGACATTAAAGCTACGAGCCATACCATTTGTAGAAGAAAGCTATCACTCCAGAATAGATGGCAGCCCCAATCATGACTAAATTGTACAAGATATTTGCGTGCAAGGAGCTGATTAGGTACGAGATCCTCAGGGGAAACCCAAGTTCATCAAGAGAGGGGACCTCACCCCTGAAGCAAAGGGGTGGTTTGAAATTGTAAGGAGATCCATCCTTCCTGCCGGGAATAACTCAGAGGTGAATCTTAAGAGAGCAACAATGGTTCAATGTATACTTAAAGGGGGAGAGATCAAGGTCCATGAACTTATTGCCCAAGGTATTAGGAAGATGGCTGAAAAGAGCAATTCTGGAGGAAGGTTAGGCTACCCCAGCACTATTTTTCGTCTGTGTGACAGGGATGGAGTGGTGTTCGAGGATGAGGACCCCGAGTGGATAAAAGTGGGCATCCCAATTACTGTTCAACGGATGCATGCGGTTGCATCTCCCCTACCTCAACGAAAGCCAAGAAAGAGGCCAGCCCATCAAGTAGTAGAAGGACAAAACTTAGAGGAGCAAGCCCCTTTAGACATGCACCAGCTACAGGAAGCCATTGATGGCTTATCTAGACAATACTTGGAAAATCAAGGGGCACAGAAAAAGTTGCAACTACAGTTGGTAAGCCGTCAAGAAGAATTACTCTCTGGATGGATGAATCAACAGGGGGAATGGCAAAAGCAATTGATGGAGCAGCAACTGGAACAAGGGAAACATTGGGGTGAATCCTTCCACAGGATAGAGCAAAGGCAAGATCAACAACAAGAAGCCATCCAAAAGCTAATCAACATCCAAGAACATCAAGGTGCACACATACAGAGCATTCACAGAAGGAGTTTACATGAACGAGACTGGACATCATGTAAACACTCAAGCCAGGCTCGGGTACTTAGTTGGACAACTGCCTGTACTGCACTCGGGAATCACAAGATATGAAGAAGTAAAGGATGAATTAGCGCGAAAAGAAAGAGAGAGGGTAGAAAAGAGTCATGAATCAGTAAGGAAGGCACTTGAGGAGTGGAAGAAAGCTAGACTAGCACGGATACGAGGAAACACAAGTGGACACAAAGAGGACAAACAAGAGGGAGAGCATGAGCACCCCCATGAGTAAAAGGTGGTGGAGTTCCCCCTTTGTTCCATCTTTTTCAAGTTTTAAATAAGGAAAATCATGTATGAAATAGAACATGCTTCCATGGTAATTTAGGATTTTAAATTCTACCTTTAAGTTTTTACTGCTTAGGTCTATGCTAGCTGTGCCAAATGATCTGCTGCATTTTCACCTTGCTTACTTGTATGCTTGTCCTTTTGAATCAAATAAAAAGAGAATGTATGCTATGAAAGACCAGAGTGAGGTTCATATTGTGGAGTAAGTTCCTAAGTTTGTGGTGTGGTAATAGATTAGCTAAGTTGGTTCACCAACAAGGTAGGAAGGCAACTATCTGTCCTGAATCATATGCTTGAAACACATCCCATGAGACTAGCTACATAACAAGATCCTAATAAGAAAAGGGGAAAGAAAAATGAAAGTTGAGAAATAAAGAAAAAGAGTAAGAAATAAGGCTAGGCACCAAGGGTTGAATCTTAAGGCATGTGTCTGTGGTGCTCCTGTGCAAGGGATATACTTAGATGAATAAGCTCTCAGGGGTGCCTTATCACTTGGTAACTTGGGTTAACTAACCCGGGATTATCAGCTGAAAGTCCACTATCAAGAGTAACCCTTGCTACAGAGCACTTAGTAACCCAAAGAGGTGCTGGACAACAAGGTCTCAAGAATAAAAATAACAAATCATGTGCCTGTGGTGTGAATGTATGGGGGAAAGAGACTTGAGGGAGTAAGTCCTTAGGGGTGTCTTAATATCCAGCACCTTGGACCAACTGGTTCGGGAGTGCTGGCTGAAAGCTTATCTTAAAGAGTCGCCCCCTTACAAAGCACCTAGTCTAAAGAACACAATCAAACCCTGAAAAGAAAAAAAAGGATCAATAAATAAAAGTCTCATAGGGTGCAATCAAGTGAGTATTCCAGGGCATGGTAAAGTAATGAAAGCAAATAAAGGAATGAACCTAAGTTGCTATGCATGAAACCCCATAAAACCAAGGACATGACTTCCACAATAATAATTCATTTCTCTTGTCATTTCATTCATCATTCTCTTGTTCCAATACTTGCTTAGCGACAAGCAAGCTTTAAGTTTGGTGTTGTGATTCCAGGGCATTTTGGCCAGTTTCACTGACCTTTTCTTTATTGTTTTAAGGTAGTTTCATGTACTTTCTTAGGAAATAAGCAAGTTTTGGGTAAATAATCACTTACATCTTGATTCAAGCAAACATTATGAATTTTGTATGATTCTATGAGAATTATGCATGAATTGAATGATAAAATGAATGATGCATGATCTCATGGGTTAGAACCTAGCTTTGATGCACTTTATTTGCTTGATTCCAGGACAAAAGAAGCAANGGTTAGAAGTCATGTTAATCTAAGTAACGTGAACTCTAACGTGGGAAGAAGGGGTGTTTGGAGCGTTAGTGACAAAGGTAAGTGTCACTAACGCTCTCGAGGCTAAGGCATGCCCACGTTAAGAGCCACGTTAGTTATACTAACGTGGACTCTAACGTGAGAAAAGGGGGCTAAGAGCAACATTATTGAAAAAGGTAAACCCCAATAACGTTCGCGAAGGATCAAGAGGCAACGTTAGTGGTCACGTTAGTGCCACTAACGTTAAAGTTAACGTGAACCATCTTGGGCTAGAAACGTTAGTGAAAAAGGTGATTGTCACTAACGTTCTCGAACCCACATTTCACTTAAATGTTAACACCACTAACGTCCTAGCTAAAATCCATGCCTACTTCACACTTTCTCTGCAAGTAAAGCTGAGCCCACTGAAGACTCCAAGCTGCTTCAACTCAAGATCCAAAGGCCCATATCCAAGACTTGAAGAGCCAACTAGAAGAGCAGAAGAGTAGTATATATAGGAGTAGTTTTGAACTAGAGGAAAACTTTTGGGATTGGGAGAACCACTCTCTGTATAATTTTACTTTCTCTGCAACTTCTATTTTTACTTTCAGAATGCATTCTCCATCTTTGTTTTCCATTCCTAGAGCTATGATCTCCTAAACCCAATGACTTCCCCATTTCTGATCTCACCCATTCTCTTTAATTTCTGCAATTTACTTTTATGCTCATCTTTCCAAATCCCCATTTAATATTCTGCAATTTACTTTCCGCCATTTACATTAAGCTCTTTATTTCCAGTATTTACATTTTCTACTATTTAATTTCTCGCCATTTAATTTCCTGCAACTCTCACATCAAATTCTACTTAGCTCAACTAGAACATTCTTCTAATTAAAGTTGATTGACCAATCAATCCCTGTGGGATTCGACCTCACTCTATTGTGAGTTTTTACTTGACGACAATTCGGTATACTTGCCGAGGGAAATTGTTGAGAGACAAGTTTCTGTGCATCAACTGGCAGCGATGCGAATGCATGGACGACGCGGCTGCATGCCTAGCGTCAAAAGGCAGCGACGCGAACGCGTAACTGACGCAGAGGTGCGCCTTAAGCAGAACACAGATGATGCGAACGCGTGACCGAAGCGAACGCGTGATAAGAAAAACTCCAGATGACGCAACCGCGTGACCCACGCGGACGCGTGACAGATGCCACGCACCAGAAACTGCAGAAAACGCCCCGAGTGATTTCTGAAGCCCTTTTTGGCCCAGATCCAAGTTCAGAAAGCACATATTAGAGATTATAAAGTGGGAGAATACATCCATTCATGGGGAGGCCTTCAATTATTCACTTTTCACAATTTAGATGTAGTTTTTAGAGGGAGAGGTTCTCTCCTCTCTCTTAGGTTTTAGGATTAGGATTCCTCTTTAAGGATTTAGAATTTCAACTCTTCATCAGGTTCAATATTTATTTTACTTTATATTTCTCTTTTACTTTCAGATGCTTTAATGCTCTCATTTAATTACTTATGTTGCCAGATTGGCTTATGAACTCCTTATGTTTAGATTGATTTTCTCTTATTAATGCAATTGAGGTATTTCAGATCTAAGATTCTTATTTAGCTTTTTATATTATTGGCTTTAATTGATTAACTGGAAGCTCTTGAGTTATTGACTATCCGTGATTGGTTGTTATGTCGGCTAAATTTGACTGGTATTCCACTAACTCTAGTCTTTCCTTAGGAGTTGGCTAGGACTTGGGAATCTAACTAATTAGTTCACTTGACTTTTCCTTGCCTTCATAAGGGTTAACTAAGTGGGATTAACTTTCATTCTCATAGGAGTAACTAGGATAGGACTTCCGAATTTTCATGCCGTGCCAAGAGTTTATTTTATAGTTATTTATTTATTTTATTTGTCATTTAAATTACTTGTTCCTTACTTTCAAAACCCCCAATCTACAAAACTCATAACCAATAATAGGAACATACCTCCCTACAGTTCCTTGAGAAGACGACCCGAGGTTTAAATACTTCGGTTATCAATTTTAAAAGGTGTTTGTTACTTGTGATAACCAAAACGTTTGTACGATAGGATTTTTCTGTTGGGTTAGAAACTATACTTACAACGCGATTACTTTCATTCTTTACCGATAGAAAAACTGATCGTTCACGCGTCTTTGTACAAACTCCAATCCATGCGTGCGCGTTAGGTATGCGCACGCGTTGCTGCAAATTTCTCCATGTCGCGCGCATGGGTGAGCCATGCGTGCACGTCAATGCTCGCTGGTTATCTCCTTAATTTCTTGTGTTCCTTCTATTTTTGCAAGCTTCCTCTCCATTCTCTAAGCCATTCCTGCCCTATAAAGCCTGAAACACTTAACACATAGATCACGGCATCGAATGGTATAAAGGAGAATTAAAATACACAAATTAAAGACTTCTAGAAAGCAAGTTTTCAACCAAAGAACAAAATTAGGAAAGAATTGTAAAATCATGCAAATCATATGAATAAGTGGGCAAAGGATTGATAAAAACCACTCAATTAAGCATAAGATAAACCATAAAATAGTGGTTTATTATTGCCGAGTGTCTAGGGACGCGTACGTCTATTGTACGCATACGCGTCGATGTTGCACGTGACTCACTGAAGTTCACCTCGTGGCCAGCGATTTCTGAAGCATTTTGGGCCCAATCCAACTCATTTATGATGCTATTTAACCCAAGGATTGAAGAAGTATGACCCACTTAGACACTTAGTTAGTTTTAGTTTAGTTTTATCAAGTGATGAGCGGATAATTTATACGCTTTTTGGCACTATTTTTAGTATGTTTTTAGTATATTTTAGTTAGTTTTTATTATATTTTTATTAGTTTTTATTTAAAATTTACTTTTCTAGACTTTACTATGAGTTTGTGTGTTTTTCTGTGATTTCAGGTATTTTCTGGCTAAAATTGAGGGACCTGAGCAAAAATCTGATTCAGAGGCTGAAAAAGGACTGCAGATGCTGTTGGATTCTGACCTCCCTGTACTCGAAGTGAATTTTCTGGAGCTACAGAAGCCCAATTGGTGCGCTCTCAATTGCGTTGGAAAGTAGACATCCTGGGTTTTCCAGCAATATATAACAGTCTATACTTTGCTCAAGATTTGATGGCCCAAACCGGCGTTCCAAGTCAGCTTAAGAATTCTGGCGTTTAACGCCAGAACTGGCATAAAAGCTGGAGTTAAACGCCCAAACTGGCACAAAAGCTGGCGTTTAACTCCAAAAAAAGTCTCTACACATGAAAGCTTCAATGCTCAGCCCAAGCACACAGCAAGTGGGCCCCGGAAGTGGATTTTTACACTAAACACCCTAGCTTACTCATTTTCTGTAACCCTAGGTCACTAGTTTACTATAAAAACTACTTTTAGTGATTCATCTTAGACCTCATGACACTTTACACATTTCATATTGTATCTTCTACAGCATGAGTCTCTAAACCCCTGTTGGGGGTGAGGAGCTCTGCTGTTCTTCATGAATTAATGCAATTACTACTGTTTTCCATTCTATCACGCTTGCTTCTATTCTAAGATATTTATTCGCACTTCAACCTGATGAATGTGATAATCCGTGACAATTATCATCATTCTCACCTATGAACGTGTGCCTGAAAACCACCTCCGTTCTACATGCAATCAAGCTTGAATGTGTATCTCTTGGGTTTCTGATCTAAGATTGGAACTTTCGTGGTATAGGCTAGAATTACTGGCGGCCATTCCTGAGATCCAAAAAGTCTAAACCTTGTCTGTGGTATTCTGATAGGATCTGGGAAGGGATGACTGTGACGAGCTTCAAACTCGCGAGTGTTGGGCGTGTGACAGATGCAAAAGGATTAATGGATCCTATTCCAACATGATCGAGAACCGACAGATGATTAGCCGTGTGGTGACAGCACATTTGGAACATTTTCACTGAGAGGACGGGAAGTAGCCATTGACAACGGTGATGCCCAACATAAAGCTTGCCATGGAAGGAGCCTTGCGTGCATGAAGAAGAAGACAGTAGGAAAGCAGACATTCAGAAGACAAAGCATCTCCAAAACCTCAACATGTTCCTCATTACTGCATAACAAGTATTTATTTCATGTTCTTTTACTTTTTACAATTAAACTTGAGAATTGTTGATATCCTGACTAAGAGTTACAAGATAACCATAGCTTGCTTCAAGCCGACAATCTCCGTGGGATCGACCCTTACTCACGTAAGGTATTAATTGGACGACCCAGTGCACTTGCTGGTTAGTTGTGCGGAGTTGCAAAAGTGTGATTGTAATTTCGTGCACCAAGTTTTTGGCGCCGTTGCTGGGGATTGTTCGAGTTTGGACAACTGAAGGTTTATCTTGTTGCTTATATTAGGAATATTTTATTTTTGTTGGTTTAGAGTCTTTTATTTGAGTTTAGTTTCATATTTTAAGTTTGGTGTCAATTGCATACTTTTACATTCTTTTAATTTTTCGAATTTGCATACTCTTAGTTGTTTCTTGATATTTAAAAATTCTAAGTTTGGTGTCTTCTTTGTGTTTTCCTTTAATTTTTCGAAAATTTGTGTTTTATTTTCTAAAAATTTTAAGTTTGGTGTGTTTTTGTGCTTCTATTTATTTTAAAATTTTTCAAAAATTTATTTTTGGTGTTCATCTTGATCTTCAAAGTGTTCTTGGTGTTCATCTTGACATTCAAAGCTTTCTTGTTTGTTCTCTTTGTTTTGATCTAAAATTTCTAAGTTTAGTGTCATTTTGTTGTTTTTCTCTTTTCTCATTAAAATTCAAAAATAAAAAAATATCTTTTCCTTATTTTCTTCATAAATTTCGAAATTTTGCATTAAATTAGTCAGAGATTTTCAAAATCATATCTTTTTTTTAGCGAAGTCAAAATTCTAATTTCAAAAATTGATCTTTTCAAATCTTTTTCAAAAAATCAAATCTTTTTAATTTCTTCAATCATATCTTTTTTTTTTAATAAATTGCAGTCATATCTTCTCAATCATATCTTTTTCAAAATAATTTTCAATCATATCTTTTTTATTGTTAATTTCAAAATCTTTTTAATTAATTAATTAATTTAGTTTTCAATTTGCTTTTATTTTCTTTTCTTTTTGTTTTTGAAACTTTATTTTATTTTCCATTTATTTTACTTTATTTTATTCGGTTACTTTTAATTAAATAAAATAAAAAATATTTAAAAATATAATTTATTTGCAATTCATATCAATTCCCTTTTCTCCATCATGGACATAAGTGGAAATGAACAGTCCAGAAGGACTCTGGGGTCATATGCTAACCCCATTACAGCTGCATATGGGAGTAGCATCTGTATACCTCCCATTAAAGTAAGCAGTTTTGAGCTAAATCCTCAGCTCATTATCATGGTGCAGCAAAATTGCCAGTATTCCGGTCTTCCACAGGAAGAACCTACTGAGTTTCTGGCACAGTTCTTACAAATTGCTGACACAGTACGTGATAAAGAAGTGGATCAGGATGTCTACAGATTATTACTGTTTCCATTTGCTGTAAAAGATCAAGCTAAGAGGTGGTTAAATAACCAAACCACAGCAAGCATAAAAATATGGAGACGGTTATCAGACAAATTCCTGAATCAATTTTACCCTCCAAAAAGGATGACACAGCTGAGGCTGGACATCCAAGGCTTTAAACAAGAGGATCATGAATCTCTTTATAATGCCCGAGAGAGGTACAGAGGGATGCTAAGGAAATGCCCCTCTGAAATTTTTTCAGAATGGGTACAGTTAGACATCTTTTACTATGGGCTTACAGAAAGAGCTCAAATGTCTCTAGACCACTCTGCTGGTGGATCTATACACATGAGAAAGTTAATTGAAGAGGCTCAAGAACTCATAGATACAGTTGCTAGAAATCAACATCTGTACTCAAGCAGTGAGCCCTCCATAAAAGAAGAAGTTATGACAGCAACTACTGATCATAATCCTCAAGAACAGATTGTTGAACTTAATTAACAATTACTCTTTATAACAAAACAATTAGCAGAATTTAAAGAGATGCTCCAAGACACTAAAAATGCTAACAAAAATATAGAAGCACAATTAAATCAGACAAGACAGCAGCTATCTAAATAGATAACAGAAGAATGCCAAGCTGTTCAACTAAGGAGCGGGAAGACATTGAATAATTCAGCTCAAAATAGTAAAAAGCCAAGAAAGGAACAACTGACAGAGGGTGACCAAACCACTGCCCAAAATCCCTCTGAGGACAGCAAGAGCCCAGAGAGGAATAATTCTGGCGTTCAAACGCCAGAAAAGGGAGAAAAGTTGGCGTTAAACGCCCATTCCTTGCCCAGTTCTGGCGTTCAAACACCAATGAGGGATCAGACACCTGCAAGTGCTTATAGTAACCCCTCTAAGAAGGCTTCTCCAACCACTTCTGTAGGGAATAAACCTGCAGCAACTAAGGTTGAAGAATATAAAGCCAAGATGCCTTATCCTCAGAAACTCCGCCAAGCGGAACAGGATAAACAATTTGCCCGCGCTTGTACCAAGACAGCTCTATGTGACCTTGGAGCAAGTATCAACCTAATACCTGCATCCACTATCAGAAAGCTTGGGTTGACTGAAGAAGTCAAACCAACCCGGATATGTCTTCAACTTGTTGATGGCTCTATTAAATATCCATCAGGCATCATTAAGGACATGATTGTCAAGGTTAGGCCATTTGCCTTTCCCACTGACTTTGTAGTGCTGGAAATGGAGGAGCACAAGAGTGCAACTCTCATTCTAGGAAGACCTTTCCTAGCAATTGGACGAACTCTCATTGATGTCCAAAAAGGGGAAGTGACCCTGAGAGTTAATGAGGATGAGTTCAAGTTAAATGCTGTCAAAGCTATGCAGCATCCAGACACATCAATCGACTGCATGAGCGCTGATATTATTGACTCAGAGCTAGAGGACATCTTTAAGGATGTTCAGCCTGATCTGGAGGAACCAGAGGAAATAAAAGAACCTCTAAAAATCCCTCAGGAAGAGGAGAAACCTCCTAAATCTGAGCTCAAACCACTACCACCATCCCTGAAATATGCATTTCTGGGAGAGGGTGACACTTTTCCAGTGATCATAAGCTCTGCTTTAAATCCACAGGAAGAGAAAGCACTAATTCAAGTGCTAAGGACACACAAGACAGCTCTTGGGTGGTCCATAAGTGATCTTAAGGGCATTAGCCCAGCAAGATGCATGCACAAGATCCTATTGGAGGATGATGCTAAGCCAGTGGTTCAACCACAGAGGCGGCTAAATCCAACCATGAAGGAGGTGGTGCAGAAAGAGGTCACTAAGTTACTAGAGGCTGGGATTATTTATCCTATTTTTGATATCCCCTGGGTGAGCCCTGTCCAAGTTGTCCCCAAGAAGGGAGGCATGACAGTGGTTCATAATGAAAAGAATAAACTGGTTCCCACAAGAACAGTTACAGGGTGGCGCATGTGTATTGACTACAGAATGCTCAATACAGCCACCAAAAAGGATCATTTTCCTTTACCATTCATAGACCAAATGCTAGAGAGACTAGCAGGCCATGAATACTACTGCTTTTTGGATGGCTATTCAGGCTACAACCAAATTGTAGTGGATCCTCAAGACCAAGAAAAAATAGCATTCACATGTCCATCTGGAGTATTTGCTTACAGAAGAATGCCTTTTGGTCTGTGCAATGCACCTGCAACCTTTCAGAGGTGCATGCTCTCTATCTTCTCTGATATGGTAGAAAAGTTCCTAGAAGTCTTCATGGATGACTTCTCAGTATTTGGAAACTCATTCAGCTCCTGTCTTGATCATCTAGCACTTGTCCTGAAAAGGTGCCAAGAGACTAACCTGGTCTTAAACTGGGAAAAATGTCGCTTTATGGTGACTGAAGAAATTGTCCTTGGGCACAAAATTTCAAGCAAGGGAATAGAGGTGGATCAAGCCAAGGTAGAGGTAACTGAAAAATTACCACCACCTGCTAATGTTAAGGCAATCAGAAGCGTTCTGGGGCATGCAGGATTCTATAGGAGGTTCATAAAGGATTTTTCAAAAATTGCAAAACCTCTGAGCAACCTACTAGCTGCTGATACACCATTTGTGTTTGACACAGAGTGTCTGCAAGCATTTGAAACCCTGAAAGCCAAGCTGGTCACAGCATCAGTCATCTCTGCACCTGACTGGACATTACCATTCGAATTAATGTGTGATGCCAGTGACCATGCCATTGGTGCAGTGTTGGGAAAAAGGCATAACAAGCTTCTGCACGTCATTTACTATGCCAATCGTATTCTAAATGACGCACAGAAGAATTACACAACCACAGAAAAAGAGCTGCTTGCAGTGGTTTATGCCATTGACAAGTTTAGATCCTATTTAGTAGGATCAAAAGTGATTGTGTACACTAACCATGCTGCTCTTAAATATTTACTCACAAAGCAGGATTCAAAACCCAGGCTCATAAGATGGGTGTTGCTTCTGCAAGAGTTTGATATAGAAATAAGAGAAAGAAAAGGGATGGAGAACCAAGTAGCTGATCACCTGTCCCGGATAGAACCAGTAGCTGGGGCGTCTCTCCCTTCTACTGAGATCTCTGAGACCTTTCCAGATGAGCAACTCTTTGCCATTCAGGAAGCACCATGGTTTGCAGACATTGCAAATTATAAAGCTGTGAGGTTCATACTCCAGGAGTACAGCAGGGTGCAAAAGAAAAAACTAATTTCTGATGCAAAGTACTACTTGTGGGATGAACCATATCTCTTTAAGAGATGTGCAGACGGAATGATCCACAGATGCATCCCTAGAGAGGAGGCACAGAAGATCCTATGGCATTGCCATGGATCACAGTATGGAGGACACTTCGGAAGTAAGTGCACAGCCACTAAAGTCCTCCAATGTGGCTTCTACTGGCCTACTCTCTATAGAAATGCCCGAAAGTTTGTGTGTAACTGTGACAGTTGCCAAAGAGCTGGCAACTTACCTCATGGTTATGCCATGCCTCAACAAGGGATCTTAGAGATTGAGTTGTTTGATGTATGGGGTATTGACTTCATGGGTCCTTTTCCACCATCATACTCAAACACTTACATTCTGGTGGCAGTAGACTACGTATCTAAATGGGTGGAGGCAATTGCCACACCCACTAATGATACCAAGATTGTACTGAAGTTCCTCCAGAAACATATTTTCAGCAGATTTGGTGTTCCCAGAGTACTAATCAGTGATGGGGGCACCCATTTCTGCAATAAACAGCTTTACTCTTCCATGGTCCGATATGGAATTAACCACAAAGTAGCAACTCCGTATCATCCATAGACAAATGGGAAGGCTGAAGTCTCTAATAGAGAGCTAAAAAGAATCCTGGAACGGACTGTAATTGCCCGTAGAAAGGATTGGAAAAAGAGCTTGGATAATGCTCTGTGGGCATACAGAACAGCATTCAAGACTCCTATAGGAACCTCTCCATACCAGCTTGTGTATGGCAAGGCCTATCATCTGCCCGTGGAACTGGAACATAAAGCCTACTGGGCAACCAGATTCCTAAACCTGGATGCTAAGTTAGCTGGTGAGAAAAGATTGCTCCAGCTAAATGAGCTAGAGGAGTTCAGACTCAATGCTTTTGAAAATGCAAAAATTTATAAGGAAAAAGCAAAAAAGTGTCATGACAAGAAATTGTCATCTAGAGTCTTTGAGCCAGGACAAAAAGTTCTGCTATTCAACTCTAGGCTCAGATTATTCCCCGGAAAATTAAAATCTCGGTGGAGGGGACCATATGTGATTACAGGAGTGTCACCATATGGATATGTTGAGCTTCAAGATATTGATTCTGACAAAAAGTTCATTGTTAATGGACAAAGAATCAAACATTATCTTGAAAGCAATTTTGAGCAAGAATGCTCAAAACTGAGGCTTGAATGAAGCTCAGTAAAAGGTCCAGCTAAAGACAATAAAGAAGCGCTTGCTGGGAGGCAACCCAGCCGTTAGCAGGTTATTTGTTTTAATTAATACTTGTAGAAATTTGATATACATTTTCTTCAAAGGTTAATCATCAAAATTGAAGGAATTCACAGAGTTACAGAAGGATTCAGTGCAAAAAGCAGA
Organism: Arachis ipaensis; assembly: GCF_000816755.2. Lineage (NCBI taxonomy): Eukaryota > Viridiplantae > Streptophyta > Magnoliopsida > Fabales > Fabaceae > Arachis > Arachis ipaensis. The sequence continues at coordinate 87,800,338 of NC_029788.2, read as the reverse complement.
GAAAAGGAGCTTGCTGACAAGAAAACGCCAGTAAAGGGCATTTTGTGTGTTAAACGCCAGAATGGGTACAATTCTGGGTGTTTAACGCCAGAATTGCAGCATCTTGGGCGTTCAGCAAAACACCCAATGATAAAGGGGTTTCTGGCATATCTCTTTTAAAATTTTCGAAATCCCTCCCCTCCTTTTATAAATACACATTCGGCCAACCCCTCCTCTCCACCATTCGAATTCGCCTCTTCTCCTCTCTCTCCTCTTTCCTTTCTTTTGCTTGAGGGCAAGCAAACCTCTAAGTTTGGTGTGTTTTTCCGTGATCACTGAGCTAAGCCTCATCAAGATCATGGCACCTAAGGGAAAGCAAACCAAATCAAGAGGCAAGAAAGAGAGTACTCCAAAGAGTCTTTGGAATCAAGAGAGGTTCCTAACCAAAGAACATGCAGACCATTACCACAAAATAATGGGTCTGAGGTCAGTGATCCCGGAAGTTAAATTCAATCTGAAAGAAGATGAATATCCGGAGATCCAAGAGCAAATTCGAAACAGAGGATGGAAAATTCTAGCTAATCCTGAAACAAAGGTTGAAAGAAACATGGTTCAGGAATTCTACTCAAATCTGTGGCTAACAGATAAGCAGAGAATATCTGGAACCGCCTTTCATACCTACCAAACCATGGTCAGAAGGAGGCTTATTTACTTTCATCTGGACAAAATAAGAGAGGTCTTCAAATTGCCTCAACTACAAGATGATCCAGAATCTTTTAATAGGAGAATGGTGAGAGTAGATAAGGGGTTGGATCAAGTTCTAGAGAACATATGCCTCCCTGGAACTAAGTGGATAACCAATTCAAAAGGTGTCCCAAACCAACTCAAGAGGGGAGATCTCAAACCAGTTGCAAGAGGCTGGTTGGACTTCATTGGGCATTCTATATTGCCCACTAGCAACCGCTCTGAGGTCACTATCAAAAGAGTAGTGATGATTCATTGTATTATGCTTGGAAAAGAAGTGGAAATTCATCATCTGATTTCTTGTGAGATTTACACAATTGCAAACAAGAACTCTACTGAAGCCAAACTGGCCTACCCAAGCTTAATTTCTCTACTATGTAAAGATGCTGGGGTAAGGATGGGAGTAGATGAATTCATCCCAATCGAACACCTAATCACCAAGAAGTCAATGGAAGGACAAGTGCAAGACAACTCCATAAAAAGGAGGGCGCAGGAGTTCCTCCCAGAAATTCCTGAAATTGACTACTGGACCCGCCTAGAAGCATCTGTTACCAAGCTGCAAGAAACTATGGAACAACTTAAGGAAGAACAACAGAATCAAAACTGCATGCTCTGCAAACTACTGAAGGAACAGGAGAAGCAGGGGCGTGAGCTACAGGAGCTGAAGCGCCAGAAACTCTCCCTTGAAGGACCAAGCACCCCACAGATTGAAGGAGCATCCACTTCTCAAAATCAAGGTTGTTGAGTCCTAACTCTGTGATAACCTTTATTATTAAGAGTCTATTTTAAGAGTCATTTATTTTTCTGTTTTTTTCGTCTTCTATTATTATTAGAGTGCTCTTATATTTATTTTTGAGTCTTATTGTCATTCTATGATTAATAAAATTTAAATTTTATGTCTTAAAGCTATGAATGTCCTATGAATCCATCACCTTTCTTAATTAAAAAGTGTTTTTAGTTGAAAAAGAAAAAGAAGTACATGAATTTCAAATTTTAAAACAGTTTAATTATTTTGATGTGGTGGCAATACTCTTGTTTTCTGAATAAATGCTTGAACAGTGCATATGTTTGAACTTGTTGTTTATGAATGTTAAAATTGTTGGCTCTTGAAAGAATGATGGAAAAGAAGAAATGTTATTGATAATCTGAAAAATCAAAAAATTGATTCTTGAAGCAAGAAAAAGAAGTGAAAAAAAAGAGAGAGAAAAAGAAAGAAAAAGCAAGCAGAAGAAGCCAATAGCCCTTTAAACCAAAAGGCAAGAGTAATAAAAAGGATCCAAGGCTTTGAGCATCAGTGGATAGGAGGGCCCTCAGGAATGAAATCCTGGCCTAAGCGGCTAAACCAAGCTATCCCTAACCATGTGCTTGTGGCGTGAAGGTGTCAAGTGAAAACTTGAGACTGAGCGGTTAAAGTCGTGGTCCAAAGCAAAAAGAGTGTGCTTAAGAGCTCTGGACACCTCTAATTGGGGACTCTAGCAAAGCTGAGTCACAATCTGAAAAGGTTCACCCAGTGATGTGTCTGTGGCATTTATGTATCCGGTGGTAATACTGGAAAACAAAATGCTTAGGGTCACGGCCAAGACTCATAAAGTAGTTGTGTTCAAGAATCAACATACTTAAATAGGAGAATCAATAACACTATCTGGATTATGAGTTCCTATAGAAGCCAATCATTCTGAACTTCAAAGGATAAAGTGAGATGCCAAAACTATTCAGAGGCAAAAAACTAAAAGCCCCGCTCATCTAATTAATACTGATCTTCATAGATGTTTTTGGAATTCATTGTATATTCTCTTCTTTTTATCCTATTTGATTTTCAGTTTCTTGGGGACAAACAACAATTTAAGTTTGGTGTTGTGATGAGCGGATAATTTATACGCTTGATGAGATATTTTGGAGGAAAAATAAATTTCTCCCAAAACACACAAATCTAACCGGCAAGTGCACCGGGTCGCATCAAGTAATAAAAACTCACGGGAGTGAGGTCGATCCCACAGGGATTGAAGGATTGAGCAATTTTAGTTTAGTGGTTGGTTTAGTCAAGAGAATCAAGATTTGGTTGATGGTTTTATGACTTGCAGAATTAAATTGCATTGAAGTAAAGAGAACAAGAAATAAATTGCTGAAACGTAAAGAACAAGAAATTAAATGGCAGAAACTTAGAGTGCAAGAAATGTAAATTGCGGAATCTTAAAGTGCAAGGAATGTAAATTGCTTGAAATGTAAAGGGGATTGGGACGTGGATTTGCATAAATTAAACAAGAAAAAGTTAAATTGCATCAAACAGAAGAGAAAAAGGGAATTGGGATTGGATCGGATCTTATAGCAGAAAAGTAAATGAACATGGAAAGCAAGAAACAGAATGTAAATTGGAGATTTGGATCTCAGGACCCAGAGACTAGAAAACTAAGTCTAGATCTCAATGCCTTCCTAGATCCAACAAGAACAGTTGCAAGGAAATTGTAAATTGCAAAGAAATTAGATGAGAAGCAAGTGATGGAAACAGAAATTCAAATTCAGTAAATAAACAGAGAGATCCAAGGTTGAGATTGAAACAGAATTTCTTCAATTCTCCAACCCAAAATCCAAGACAATTGTAATTGAAATTGAAAGCAATAAAACTGAGAGAAAGAGAAGTGAATTCTCCTTCCCCAAGACAAAGAAATTAAAGTCACTCAATAACAAAAACTCTCTGAAAACTCTTATGAAAATTCCAAAAGGAAAAGCTCTCCGAAAACTTGAATTCTATCCTATTTATACACTTTCTTCCAATAATCTTCAAGCCTTGAGTTGGGCCTTTGCTCTTGGTGGAATTAGGTTGAAAGAGGCCTTGGTTGATTGCTCTTGAAGTTTGAAGAAGAACCAAAGTGAACCAATTGAACCGGGTTTGAGTTTTGCAAAAGTTGGACCAAAAGTTGGAGCTAAAGTTAGGGGTCTAACTTTGGCTCCAACTTTTCATAGCAGCCCACAAAACTTGCTGGTATGAACGTTGGTGCCAACGTTAGGGGTCTAACTTTGACCCTAACGTTGGCCTTGCCTTGTGTGCTAGTGGAGAAATGGCATGAATTCATATATGGTTGATTCAATCAAGGGAAACATGAAAATCTACTCAATTAGCTTGCTTGTAGCTCAAGAAAGTGCATAATTCTAATGAAAACAAAAGAAAAAGACTAGTTAAAATAGGCTAGGATGACTTGTCATCAACGCTTTTTGGCACTGTTTTTAGTATGCTTTTAGTATATTTTAGTTAGTTTTTATTATATTTTTATTAGTTTTTATTTAAAATT
>NC_029788.2:87764546-87795873 GCF_000816755.2 Arachis ipaensis | reverse complement strand
TTTTATGGAGTTTACTATGAGTTTGTGTGTTTTTCTGTAATTTCAGGTATTTTCTGGTTGAAATTGAGGGACCTGAGCAAAAATCTGATTCAGAGGCTGAAAAAGAACTGCAGATGCTGTTGGATTCTGACCTCCCTGCACTCGAAGTGGATTTTCTGGAGCTACAGAAGCCCAATTGGTGCGCTCTCAATTGCGTTGGAAAGTAGACATCCTGAGATTTCCAGAAATATATAATAGTGCATACTTTGCCCAAGATTTGATGGCCCAAACCGGCATTCCAAATCAGATTAAGAATTCTGGCGTTTAACGCCAGAACTGGCATAAAAGCTGGAGTTAAACGCCCAAACTGGGACAAAAGCTGGCGTTTATCTCCAAGAAAAGTCTCATAACACTTTACACATTTCATATTGTATCTTGTACGGCATGAGTCTCTAAACCCCATTGTTGGGGTGAGGAGCTCTACTGTTCTTCATGAATTAATGCAATTACTACTGTTTTCCATTCTATCACGCTTGCTTCTATTCTAAGATATTCATTCGCACTTCAACCTGATGAATGTGATAATCCGTGACAATCATCATTATTCTCACCTATGAACACATGCCTAACAACCACCTCCGTTCTACATGCAATCAAGCTTGAATGTGTATCTCTTGGATTTCTAATCTAAGATTGGAACTTTCGTGGTATAGGCTAGAATTACTGGCGGCCATTCCTGAGATCCGGAAAGTCTAAACCTTGTCTCTGATATTCCGAGTAGGATCTGGGAAGGGATGAATGTGATGAGCTTCAAACTCGCGAGTGTTGGGCGTGTGACAGACGCAAAAGGATCAATGGATCCTATTCCAACATGATCGAGAACCGACAGATGATTAGCCGTGTGGTGACAGCACATTTGGAACATTTTCACTGAGAGGACGGGAAGTAACCATTGACAACAGTGATGCCCAACATAAAGCTTGCAACGGAAGGAGCCTTGCATGCATGAAGAAGAAGAAGACAGTAGGAAAGCAGAGATTCAGAAGACAAAGCATCTCCAAAACCTCAACCTGCTCCTCATTACTGCATAACAAGTATTTATTTCATGTTCTTTTACGTTTTACAATTAAACCTGAGAATTGTTGATATCCTGACTAAGAGTTACAAGATAACCATAGCTTGCTTCAAGCCGACAATCTCCGTGGGATCGACCCTTACTCACGTAAGGTATTACTTGGACGACCCAGTGCACTTGATGGTTAGTTGTGCGGAGTTGCAAAAGTGTGATTGTAATTTCGTGCACCATCAAGCTTTTAGTTAGTTTCTAGAGAGAGAAGCTCTCTCTTCTCTCTAGAATTAGGATTAGGTTTAGATCTAGATCTACTTCTTCTTCTTCTCTCTTAATTTTCCTCTTTCATCCTTAATTGTTCTCTTGTAGTAGTAGCATTCTACTTCTCTTGTAATTCCTTTGTATTGTTAGTTGTAGTTTATGAACTTTCTTTTGTGGATCTACATTTCTTCTTCAATGCAATTGGTAAGTTCTTTGTTGTTTCATAATTGTTTTACTTTTCTATTGTTGATCTCTTGCTTTTGTAGTTAGATCTCTCTTTAATTCTTGCAATTAATGATGTTTACCTTTATTACCTTCCAAGTGTTTGATAAAATGCTTGGTTGGATTTTAGAGTAGAATTTTATGCTCTTGGCTTGGGATGGTAATTTAGGAACTCTTGAGTTACTAATGTCCAAGTGATTGATGATTGGGAGCCATTAACTCTAGTTCTCACTAATTGAATTAGTGGAAAGTTAGGACTTATGGACTTAGATTGATATAGCTCATTTGACTTTCCTTTACTACTAGCTAGAGAATGACTTAATGGGATTGATCCTTGCCAATTCTCATGTTGTGGTTAGTAATAAGGATACAGATCATTAACCACCAAACCTTGCCAAAACCGTTTTATCATTTACATTTTCATTGTCATTTACTTTTTTTGTCTCTTACCCAAAACCCCATAACATACCTCTAACCAATAACAAGAACACTTTATTACAATTCCTAGGGAGAACGACCCGAGGTTTGAATACTTCGGTTATTATTTTAGGGGTTTGTACTTGTGACAACCAAATTTTTGTATGAAAGGATTATTGTTGGTTTAGAAACTATACTTGCAACGAGATTTCAATTGTGAAATTCTAAACCGTCAAAAATTCTCTCATCAAAATGGTGCCGTTTCCGGGAAATTGTAATGGTGTTATGTTATTGGTTATTGTATATAAGTGAATATTGTGAATAGCTTGATTTTTGGATTGCTTGTTAGTTTTTGCTAGCTTTAAGACTTTGTTTCATTATTTCTTATTGGCTTTTTCTTCTTATATTTCCTTTTCATTATGAATTCTCACTTTGGCTATGAGTTTGGTTCTAACTATGTTGTAGGAAATGAGGGCTACAATGAAGATGTGTATCAAGGATGAGATAGTCAAAGGTGGGAGGAGCCATATGCATATGATCAATCTTCATGGAAACAACCTCCACCAATACAATATGAACAAGAGCCATTCTATGATGCATATCAATCCAATGGCTATGATGAATCTCCTTGTGACTTTCAAGAACCACCACCATATGCCTATGAGCCATATCCTCAACATAACCCTTAACCATACTCACAAGCCCCTTCTTACCAACTACCTTCATATGACCCTAATCCATATCCACCATTCCAACAACCATATGAGCCATATGAGTCACCACCATCCCAATATCTACTTTCAAGAACCACCCCCTCCATATTATTACCAAGATGAACCACCTCCAATGTATAAAAATTTTCAACCATAAGATGAACTCTACTTCCCACCACAACCTCCCATGGAAGAATACTCATGTCCATCAATTCAAGAGCCGTATGATCCTAATTATATTATCCAAGAGGAACAAGATTCAAGGGATCTTCTCAAGGAAACATTGGATCAACTTCAAGCAACCATGGAGCATGTTGTGCAACAAGTGGAAAGAGTGGAGAGTGTTGAACCGTCACATCCTTACCAAGAAGAACCAGCATAACATAAAGGAGAGATTGATGGAGAATGAGGGAAGTTGCTTTGTATTGGAACAATTGGAGGAAGCTACAATTGTTGAAGAAAAGGAAGAAGTGGTTGAAGACTTAGGACATGCGAAACTACCTTGGGAATCTAGAATTGATTAAAACCCCTCCAACAAGATTGAAGTTGATGTTGAGGAGGAATGTGCACAACCTCCAAGGCATATTCCATATGAAGAATTGGATGGGATAGAGCAAGAATTGAGTTCCCTTGGAATTGAAGATCATGCATCAATTCTTAGTGGTGAAGAATCCTTTGAGCTTGAAGAACCTTCTCCCGGTGAATTTGAAGGTAATGTGGAGGTAAATTTTTCTCACCCTCCCATTTATGATTTGAGTAAGGAAAAAGGCTTAGATATAATTGATGAAAAAAGGATTGAAATTAAGAGACCTTGTGAAGAGGTGGGAGTCCCTAGAAATGGAAGGGCAAGGGTTGGTTACGTTTTGTCAAGATCTTTGGAAGCCTCTTTGCCTACGTTGCCATCTACTCCTTCATTTGAGTGGGTGAAATTCATTTCTATTAGCTTTATCATCCCACTTGAATATGGTTTGCTTGAAACGGATTGCCAACTTAGGGAATTTTGTGGGATGAAGCATAAGCGAAAAAGGTTTTCTGGTTGGCGTTGCAAATCAAGGATCATTATGGTCGATGCATCAAAGATGGAATATAAGGGTTGGAACAGTGCTCAATTAGATGGGTCTAGGAGGATTGTTGGGCACTTCATTGAGAATTCATCTTGCTCACCACCCGGATGGATTAATAATGATCAACTTCAAGACGTGTGTGAAAATAAAGTGTGGGATCCCGGATTACAAGAAGAGGATCGACTTTGGGAGCCCCAAGCTTGTGAAGGACTCCATCAAGCCTCGGTGCAACTCATGAGAAATCTTGGAGCACAATGGAGAGCCAAGCATTGGTGGGAGTTCCAAGAAGAATTCAAGCACAAGCCACCTTGAAAGGAGCTCCCAATAAGTCCAACTTAAGGACAATAAACAAAAGTGCTAGGTGGGAGACACCCGCCATGGTACACTATTTCCATTCTCTTGTAGCTTTGATTAATAAGTGATTGAGTTACCATTGTAGGTAGTTTTTCTCTTCATATAGGCTTGTTTTAATAATTTAGTTATTAGTTGCTTGACATGCAAGTTTTGCTTGTTTAGTAGTTGGGAAAGTTTCAAAAGTCAAAAAGATTTTTGTAATTTTTCATTTTTGATCAGTTCTGAGCTGTAGGTACTGTTAGGGAGATTTTTCTTAGCTGTTTTAGTGTTTCAAAAAAAAGGGGGGGACGCGTGCGTGCACCTGGCGCGTACGCGTCGATGGACTTCGCAGCTCCTGGTATAATTTCCAGAGAGTTATGCGAACATTGAGCCAACACTGAGCCTCAGGCCCAACACTACCCCACGTGCGTGCACCTGACGCATACGCGTCCATGATTCTGAACGTGCAATGCACGTGCACGCGTGCATGACGCGCGCACGTCGATTGCGCCACCTGCATACCTGGTACATTTTCCAGAGAGTTAGGCAAACTCTGAGCTGACACTATGCCCTGCGCCTAACCTAACCCACGCGTGCACGCAACTGGCACGTACGCGTCCTTCTGCCAATCTGCGCATCGACGCGTGGGCGTGCATTACGCGTCCGCGTCGGTTAAAAAAAAGAGTTTTTTTTCTCATCTTCCATTTTCTTTTGTTTATTGTATTTGCATACTTTTATTCTTCGCAGTTCAATTTTGTTTTTATAGCCTGTTCTCATTTTATTTTCTAAGTTTCTCATTTTAATAATGGTGTTGAATTCTCTTACTCAATTGTTGAGAATCTCTTGCATTGTTTTGGTGCTTCGTGACTTGTTTAACATTAATGGTCATATTTGTTCCACACACAAGATTAGTGCTTAAGTCCTTCCTCATTCATTATTCTTTGTTTTTGTACTTCATTATCATTGAGTTATGATGGGACCTATTGCTTTCATTCTTATCACTAATCTTATTCGTGTCAATTCTTGTTTGAACTTGATGCTCAACATGCTTCTCATGCTTCAATTTTACTCCTGCATCAAGTATTAGTTGATACGCCCTTTGCCTATATTGCTTTCTCACTTACATACATAGCTAACATGTAGTGAGAACCCTACTTTTATTTGGCATTAGCCCCGCCTACGTTCTATTTGCTTTGATATCTTTGTTGTAGGTTTAATTTTCTTTCTTTTTCACTCGTTTTAGGCTGGCCACTGATGAGCGGATAATTTATACGCTTTTTGGCATTGTTTTTACATAGTTTTCAGTATGATTTAGTTAGTTTTTAGTATATTTTTATTAGTTTTTAAATAAAAATCACATTTCTGGACTTTACTATGAGTTTGTGTGTTTTTCTATGATTTCAGGTATTTTCTGGCTGAAATTGAGGGACTTGAGCAAAAATCAGATTCAGAGGTTGAAGAAGGACTGCAGATGCTGTTGGATTCTGACCTCCCTGCACTCAAAGTGGATTTTCTGGAGCTACAGAACTCCAAATGGCGCGCTCTTAATTGCGTTGGAAAGTAGACATCTAGGGCTTTCCCGCAATATATAATAGTCCATACTTTGCCCGAGTTTAGACGACACAAACTGACGTTGAACGCCAGTTCTATGCTGCATTCTGGAGTCAAACGCCAGAAACAGGTTGCAAAGTGGAGTTAAACGCCAGAAACAGGTTACAAACTGGTGTTCAACTCCAAGAGAAGCCTCTACACGTGTAAAGCTCAATGCTCAGCCCAAGCACACACCAAGTGGGCCCCGGAAGTGGATTTCTGCATCATTTACTCATTTCTGTAAACCCTAGTAACTAGTTTAGTATAACTAGGACTTTTTACTATTGTATTTACATCTTTGGATATCTTTGGAATTATCTTTTGATCATTTTAGATCTCTAGAACTCCATGGGAGGCTGGCCACTCGGCCATGTCTACCCTATTATCACTTATGTATTTTCAAACAGTAGAGTTTCTACACACCATAGATTAAGGTGTGGAGCTCTGCTGTTCCTCATGAATTAATGCAAAGTAATATTATTTTTCTATTCAATTCAAGCTTATACCTATTCTAAGATGTTCATTCGCACCCAAGAACATGATGAATGTGATGATTATGTGACGCTAATCAACATTCTCACTTATGAACACGTGCCTGACAAACACTTCCGTTCTACATGCAAACAAGCTAGAATGCTTGCGTATTTCTTGGATATCTAATACAGGTGACCGAGTCCGAGCTATTAGAATCTTCGTGGTATAAGTTAGAACCCATGGATGGCCATTCCTGATATCCGAAAAGTCTAAACCTTGTCTGTGGTATTCCGAGTAGGATCTGGGAAGGGATGGCTGTGACGAGCTTCAAACTCGCGAGTGCTGGGTGTAGTGACAGACACAAAAGGATAGTAAATCTTATTCCAGTATGATCGAGAACCGACAGATGATTAGCCATGCAGTGACAGCGCATTGGACCATTTTCACAGAGAGGATGGGATGTAGCCATTGACAATGGTGATGCCCTACATAAAGCTTGCCATGGAAAGGAGTAGGAATGATTGGATGAAGACAGCAGGAAAGCAGAGGTTCAGAGGAACGAAAGGCATCTCTATATGATTATCTGAAATTCTCACCAATGAATTACATAAGTATCTCTATCCTAGTTTATATTTCAATTATGTTTTAATTATCAAATCTCCATAACTATCTGAATCCGCCTGACTGAGATTTACAAGGTGACCATAGCTTGCTTCAAGCCGACAATCTCCGTGGGATCGACCCTTACTCACGTAAGGTTTATTACTTGGACGACCCAGTGCACTTGCTGGTTAGTTGTACGAAGTTGTGATACAGAATTAAGAACATGAACGTGCGTATTCAGTTTTTAGTGCCGTTACCAAGGAAGGAACGATCACGATTTCTGCGCACCAGCCACCAAGAAGGGAGAAAGGAAAAGTTTCTAAATGGGGCAACAAACAAGTCATCCGCACAACCTTTTGAAGGAACTCATCAGTTGTTTCAACCCGTCCACCTTGCTCTTCTTTGCATGCACCGAGGACGGAGCAATCTTCAAGTGTATGGAGGTCGTCCGACTGATCTCCATGGGTAACAATTTTCTTTTTCAACACCAATGTTAGCCAGTTGTTGCATTGCATGATAGGTTGCATGTTAGTTAGAATTTGTACATATTTTTACCACTTCTTTCTTATTAGGACTACTTGGTTAGGATGATGATTTTCTTTTCTAAGAAACTGTTTTAGGACACCTTACCAATTTGAAAATTTTTGGTGTTAAGCTTGCTTGAAGAATGTAATTTGGAACATGGTTTTGAGCTAAGAACACAAGCTTGTGAAATTTGAGCCTAATGGTGTGGTTACATCTTATAACCACTTATTTTCCTTCTTGTGTGCAATTATTCTCTTTCTATGACTGTAATTTTTGATTTGTTTGATTTTCTATTTCCATTATTGCCATCATTTTATTAGCTCACTTACCCAAATAGCCTACCTTTTACTCTCCATTATTAACCAATTTTGAGCCTACGCTTAACCCAATTGTTCTTTATTTTAGCATATTACAATCCTAAAGCGAAAAATAATAAAAGTCCTTTGTTTGGATCTTTGATTAGCTTAGGCTAGTGAGAGTGTTTATTATTCAAGTTTGGAGAGATTTGGGAACATTGGTTGGGATAAAAGTGTGTTTTGTATTTCTATATTTAGAAATTGGATGCATGCTCATGTATTGACTAAATGTATAGACCTTGTGCATTGATGATGTTGTATAAAGTTTGAAAGAAAGAAAAATGAGAAAAACAAAGGAAAAAGAAATAAAAGCGAAAAAGAAAAGAAAAGAAAAGAGAAGAAAAGGAAAGAAAAAAAAATATATATATATATAGAAAAAGAAAGAAAAAGAAAAAAACAATAAAATGGGACAAAATGCCCCAAAGTAAAGTTCAATAAGAATCAATGCATAAGTGTTGTGAAATGAAAAAAAATGCATGAGTATGTGAAAAAGTGAAGAATGGGTAGTTAGGTTAGCACTTAATTGTATAGGTTATTATATAGGTTAGGTAGGAAAGTTTAAGTCAATCAAAGATTCAAATTCTAGTCCACTTATCCATATATGATCCTACCTTGACCCTAGCCCCATTACAACCTTTGAGAAAGTCCTCATGATATTTGTATGCATGCATAAAATAAATGTTGATTGTTAGAAGATGAACAAATCTTGGAAAGCATGATTAGGGGAGAATTGAGTGAATCGACCCTAAATACTTGAGCGACTACAGTGCAAACACTTCCGGTGAGGGTTCGATGCTCAATTCCTTGATTCCCGGATTTCATGAGCGTTCTTCTTGCAAGTCTACTTGAACTTTATTTTTATACTTGAATTGGTAGGATTCATGAGTCGTCATATGACCTTAGCCCTACTCGTTTATACATGCTCTTGGAGGATTGATTTATTTTTAACCAAGTAGGTAGAATTATTTTGCATTTAGCTGCATTCATTTAGATAGGATGCATATAGATAGGTTACATTGAATAAATGCCATACCCCTTGCTTCATTCTTGGTTTAGCATGAGGACATGCTATGGTTTAAGTATGAGGAGGTTGATAAACCCCATTTTTAGGGTTTATCTTGTGTTGAATTTAGAGGGTTTTGTTAACTTTTCTCCCATGTATCTAATGAAATAGCATGGTTTTGTAAATTCTCCTTTAATTGTGCTTAAGAGTGAAAACATGCTTTTTGGGTCTCAAAATATCTAAATTTAATTCACCTTGATTCCATTAGATGCCTTGATGTGTTTGCTAAGTGATTTCAGGTTTAGGAGGCAAAGATTGGATTGAGGGAATGAAGAAAAAGTATGTAGAAATGGAGAACTCATAAAGAAATGAAGGAATCCCAAAGCTGTCAAGCCCGACCTCTTCACACTTGAGCTACAGAGGTCCCAATGAGGCGGCTCCAGTTGCGTTGGAAAGCTAACATCTGGGGCTTCAAAATGATATAAGATTTGCCATAGTTTTCGCACGTCTAGAGACGCGTACAGGCACTGTATGCGTATATGCCGATGTTTCACGTGACTCGCTAAAGTGCAACTCATGGCTAGCGATTTCTGAAGCATTTTGGGCCCAATCTAACTCATTTCTGATGCTATTTAACCCAAGGATTAAAGAGGGATGACACACTTAGACACTTAGTTAGTTTTAGTTTAGTTTTATCAAGATTTTAGTTAGTTTCTAGAGAGAGAAGCTCTCTCTTCTCTCTAGAATTAGGATTAGGTTTAGATCTAGATCTACTTCTTCTTCTTCTCTCTTAATTTTCCTCTTTCATCCTTAATTGTTTTCTTGTAGTAGTAGCATTCTACTTCTCTTGTAATTCTTTTGTATTGTTAGTTGTAGTTTATGAACTTTCTTTTGTGGATCTACATTTCTTCTTCAATGCAATTGGTAAGTTCTTTGTTGTTTTATAATTGTTTTGCTTTCCTATTGTTGATCTCTTGCTTTTGTAGTTAGATCTCTCTTTAATTCTTGCAATTAATGATGTTTACCTTTATTGCCTTCCAAGTGTTTGATAAAATGCTTGGTTGGATTTTAGAGTAGAATTTTATGCTCTTGGCTTGGGATGGTAATTTAGGAACTCTTGATTTACTAATATCCAAGTGATTGATGATTGGGAGCCATTAGCTCTAGTTCTCACTAATTGAATTAGTAGAGAGTTAGGACTTATGGACTTGGATTGATATAGCTCATTTGACTTTCCTTTACTACTAGTTAGAGGATGACTTAATGGGATTGATCCTTGCCAATTCTCATGTTGTGGTTAGAGATAAGGATAGAGATCCTTAACCACCAAACCTTGCCAAGACCGTTTCATCATTTACATTTCCATTGTCATTTACTTTTTTGTCTCTTACCCAAAACCCCAAAATATACCTCTAACCAATAACAAGAACACTTTATTGCAATTCCTAGGGAGAACGACCCGAGGTTTGAATACTTCGGTTATTATTTTAGGGGTTTGTACTTGTGACAACCAAATTTTTGTATGAAAGGATTACTGTTGGTTTAGAAACTATACTTGCAACGAGATTTCAATTGTGAAATTCTAAACCATCAAAAATTCTCTTATCACTGAGTTGTTCTCTGGTTTTGTCCAGATACTTTTTCATGGTGGGATCCTTAGCTTGGTAGCTCCCTTCTATTTGTGAGATAACTATTTGTGAGTCGCTGAAGATGGTGAGCTTTTGAACTCCTACCTCTTTAGCTAGCCTCAAACCAGCCAGTAATGCCTCGTATTTAGCTTGATTATTTGAAGCATAGAATTTGAACTTTAGTGAGAGTTCATTTTGGGTTCCCTGGTCACTTTCTATTATCACACCTGCACCACTCCCGGTTTTGTTTGAAGAGCCGTCCACGTAGAGATTCCATCTTGTTGGATTTTCCGGGGTATCAGTGTACTCGGCGATAAAGTCAGCCAGATACTGTGATTTGATTGTGGTCTGAGCTTCATATTGAAGATCGAATTTGGACAACTCAACTGCCCACTGCAAGATTCTACCAACTAAGTCTGCCTTCTGTAGGATGCCTTTTATGGGCTGGTTGGTCCGAACCTTGATTGTGTGCGCTCGAAAGTACGGGCAGAGTCGTCGAGAAGTGAGTATGAGCGCGTAGGTGAACTTTTCTATCTTTTGATAGTTCATTTCAGCCCCTTGTAAAGCTTTACTAATGAAGTAGATGGGTTGCTGCCCACGTTCGTCTTCTCTGACTAGTGCTGAAGCGATTACCTGATTTCCCACTGCAAGGTATAATATGAGTACTTCTCCTTCCCGTGGTCGGGTAAAAATGGGTGGTTACCCCAAGAATTTTTTGAAATCTTGGAAGGCCTACTCACACTCTGTTGTCCATTCAAACCTCTTTCCTTTCCTTAATGTAGCGTAAAAGGGGAGAAATCTGATGGCTGACTCGGCTAGAAACCTGGACAGGGCTGCAAGTCTTCTGTTGAACTGTTGTACTTCTTTGACGTAGGTCAGACTTTTCATGTTGAGTATCACCTGAAATTTATCTGGGTTCGCCTCAATTTCTCTTTGCATGACCATGAAGCCCAAAAATTTGCCAGCTTCTACTGCAAAGGTGCATTTTGCGGGATTAAGTCGCATACCATGCTTTCTGATGATGTCGAACACTTTGGTGAGGTCAGGCAATAAAGATTCCTCACTTTGTGATTTTACCAGCATATCATCCACGTAAACCTCCATTAGTTTCCCAATATGGTCTTTAAAGACTTTTTTCATCAACCTTTCGTAGGTGGCTCCTGCGTTTTTGAGCCCGAACGGCATGACGATATAGCAGTAATTTGCTTTTGGGGTTAGGAACGAGGTTTTTTCTTGATCGGGTGGATACATCGGGATTTGATTGTATCCTGAATAAGCATTCATGAAGGAGAGGTACTTGTATCCGGAAGATGCATCCACTAGAGTATCTATACTTGGGAGTGGGTAGGGATCTTTTGGGAAGGCTTTATTAAGATCAGTGTAGTCAGTGCACATCTGCCACTTCCCGTTTGACTTTTTTACCAAGACAATGTTGGCTAGCCATAGTGGGTATCTGACCTCCCTTATGAACCCTGCCTCCAGCAAGGCTTGTACCTGTTCTTCCACAGCTTGGAATTTTTTCGGTCCGAATTTCCTATGCTTCTGCTGTACTGGCCAAGATCCTGGATACACCACTAGTTTGTGGCACATTAGTTTCGGATCTATGCCCGGCTTGTCTGCGGCCTTCCATGCAAAGAGGTCGACGTTATCCTTTAGGAACTGTACCAGAGATTCCTTTAAGTCTCCCTTTAAGGTTGCCCCAACCTTTGTCGTCTTATCCATGGCATCGCCGATTTAGACCTCTTCAGTCTCGCCTTTAGGTTGGGGACGAAGTTCCTCGTGACCTCGAACTCCCCTGAGTTCGATAGTGTTGATCTCTTCTCCTTTGCTTTTAAGGTTCAGACTTTCGTTGTAACATTATCGCACGATTTTCTGGTCTCCTTTTATCGTGGCGATCCCTTCTGGGGTTGGGAACTTCATGCATAGATGTGGAGTTGAGACTACTGCGGTGAGCTGGTTCAGTGTTGTCCGACCTATCAAGGCGTTGTAAGCTGAGCTCACATTGACTATGATATAGTCTATGTTAAGTGTCCTTGACCAGGTTCCCTTTCCGAAGGTTGTGTCTAGTGAAATATATCCAAGTGGTTATATTGGAGTGTCTCCCAGTCCGAACAAGATGTTCGGATATGCTCTGAGCTCTTTATCTTGTAGGCCGAGTTTGTCGAAGGTGGATTTAAACAAAATATCCGTAGAGCTTCCCTGGTCTATTAATGTTCGATGGAGATTTGTGTTGGCCAGTATGATAGTAATGACCATAGGATCATCATGTCCTGGGATGATGTCTGCTGCGTCTTTTCGGGTAAAGGTGATAGTGGCGAGGTCGGATGACCTCTCTCCTTCCCCAACATGATATACCTCTTTAAGGTGTCTTTTGCGAGATGATTTAGAGATCCCTCCCCTTGCGAATCCTCCATTTATCATATGAATATGTCTCTCTGGAGTGTGAAGTGGTCGTTCAGCCCGTTCGACCTCTTCGTCTCTTCTTCTTTTTCTTGGCTCATCTGCTTTGTTGGCTAAGTATCGGTCTAGTCGCCCTTTTCTCGCCAATATTTCTATTAAATTCTTTAAGTCGAAGCATTTGTTAGTAGAATGTTCGTAAATTCGGTGGTATTCGCAGTACTCTGTCCGAGCGGGGTGGTGGGATCTTTTCCGTGTTGCCTATTTCTCGGTAAACATCCACAAGGGACACCCGAAGAGGGGTGTAATGGTGGTATTTTCTGGGTTTCTCAGTGGGTTGATCTTCTTTTTTCTTGGACTCTTTATCTTTGTCTTGAGAGGGGTAGGAGAATCCAGATTTTGAAGTTCCTCCTAATCGAGAATTCTCCTCCATGTTAATATACTTCTCTGCCCGTTCTTGTACTTCGTTCAGGGATGTTGGATGCTTCTTTGATATGGAGTAACTAAAAGGTCCTTCTCTCAGGCCATTGATGAGACCCATAATAGCTGCTTCTGTGGGCAGACTTTGTATGTCCAAACACACTTTGTTGAATCTTTCCATGTAGTTGCGAAGACTTTCCCGATCTCCTTGCTTGATTCCTAGTAGGCTCGGGGCATGTTTGGCTTTGTCCTTCTGGATGGAGAATCTGGCGAGGACATTTTTAGCTAGGTCGTCAAAACTGGTGATGGATCTAGGAGGTAAGCTGTCGAACCACTTTATTGCTATTTTTGTTAGGGTGGTCGGGAAGGCCTTGCATCGAATGGCGTCCGAGGTGTCGGTGAGGTACATTCTGCTTCTGAAGTTGCTGAGATGATGGCTTAGGTCTGATGTGCCGTTGTATAAGATCATGTCAGGAGCTTTGAAGTCCTTTGGGATTTTAGCTTGCATGATTTCTTTGGTGAATGGGTCTTGATCTCTGTGGGAGTTGTCATCGCGATTGGACTAAACTGTTTTAGCTTTGAGGTCAGCCTCGAGCTTTAGGAGTTTGTCTTCTAACTCTCGGTGTTGTCTAGTTTCTTTTCGAAGGTCCCTCTCGTCTTCGCGCTGGTGTTCGGCTTCTTTTTTGAGCTGTTTGAGGCGTTCCTATTGAGCTTGTAGGGCTTCCAAAATTTCTATATTTGGTGAATGCTTATCTCCGTTTGGTTGAGACGTATCTTTTAGTGTGATGTCCGCATTTTTATGCGGCATTCTGTTTTCCAAATCAAAGTCGTGGTCGTTGTCAAGGTTGTCCGCCATGATAATGGAATGACTTCCAGGTTCCCCAGCAACGGCGCCAATATTCCGGGGGTTACCTGAAACTGTAGGTCGATCTCGGTCGAGATCTGCGGTGGTGGCCGGAGCTGTCATGTCCGACTTGTTGGCCTGGGTAGTACTGCTGATCCGTGTTTACCGGAGGGTGGTGGTACCTGCAAGGGACTCCGATGTCTAAGTCAGCATAGGCTTTAAGCAGGTATTTTGTAAAATCAGAGTATGAGTTATACCTGGGTGCTCCAGTGTATTTATAGTAGTATGGGCTGACCTTTTTAGATAAGATAAGTTAGTTATCTTATCTTATCTTTAAGTGAAGTCTCCTTATCTCTTAGGGGAACCGCCTTTATCTTTCTAGGCTTTAGCTACCTTTAGATTGGGCTGTGTCCCTTCGTTTGGGCTTGTTTTGGGCTTCTTATATCAATTTGGCCAACCTCTTTACAGTAGAGGTCGGGGGATCTGGCCTGAAGAGGTCGGCTGCTTTGTTTTCGATTAGCCCGGGTCGGATAGCTCGACCCAGGGTATGAACACTAGGGAAGAGCAAGTTGCTCGGTACCTATGAGCTCTAATGAAGCTGAATGCCAAATTTTGTGGTTTATCTTGTGCTTAATTTAGGGGATTTTATCACCTTTTCTCACATTTATTCAATGAAATAGCATAGTTTGTAATTCTCCATTAATTTGTACTTAAGTGTAAAAACATGCTTTCTAGTGCTTAAAATAGCTAAGTTTAATTCACTTTAGTTCCATTCGATGCCTTGATGTGTTTGTTGAGTGATTTCAGGTTCATAAGGCAAGTATTGGAAGGAAGAAGTGAAGAGAAAAGCATACAAAGTGGAGAATTCTTGAAGAAATGAGCATTTGGAGAATTGAGGGCCGCGCGCACGCGTCATCCATGCACACGCATGCATTGAAGATTTGCAAGCCACGGGGCACGCATCACCCACGCGTACGCGTGAGTAGGAGTTTTGGCCAGCAACGGGCACGCGTGACGCTCGGCACGTGACTCACTTAAAGTGAATTCGCTGGGAGCGATTTCTGAGCTGCCCAGTCCAAATCCAACTCATTTTGAGGGTATTTCATGCAGAATTCAAGCTGGGGCAAAAGGGGAGCAATTAGTTGTAGCTTAGTATCATGTAGTTTAGTTTCTAGAGAGAGAAGCTCCCTCTTCTCTCTAGAATTAGGGTTCTTAGGATATTTTGCATCTTAGATCTAAGGTTCAATCCTTCTTTTCATCTTGTTTTCCTTCCAATTTCTTGTTCCTACATCTTAATTCTCTTAGTTTGTAGTGTTAATTTCCCTTTTCATGCTTCTTTTAGTTATTGATGAACTCTTGTTGGATTTGGTTTTCTTTAATGCAATTTGATGGTTGATGTTCTTTAATTGTTGATTTGAGTAGTTGTTGTTAATTCCTTGCAATTAGTAGTTGTTAGATTTTACTATTCTTGCAAATTTATTATGCTTTCTTTTTATGCCTTCCAAGTGTTTGACAAAATGCTTGGTTGGTTCTTAGAGTAGATCTTTGAGCATTCTTGGCTTGGAAGGAGGAATTAGGGAATCTTGAATCATGAATACCCAACTTATGTTGGTGATCTAGAGTTGTTAGCTAATATTGTTTCTATTGACGCTAATCATTTGCTAATTCAATTAGTAAATTGATTAGGACTTTTGGATTGAGATTAGCTAGTCTTATTTGACTTTCTTTCATGTGAAGATAACTTTGTACCTTCTTCCATTGCTAAAGTTAACTAGATAAGGCAAATTCTTGTTAATTATTGTTATTAGTGACTAGGATGGAAAGCTTATATTCTCAATCCTTGCCATGAATATCTCTCTTTATTATTTGCTTTCTTTAATTATTTTCTTTATTTTCTTGCCATTTACTTTCTTGCCCCTTTTATAAATCAAACCCCTTGTTCCTTCATAGCCAATAATTGATCACTTCATTGCAATTCCTTGTGAGATGACCCAAGGTTTAAATAATTCGGTTAATTCTTATTGGGGTTTGTACTTGTGACAACCATATTTTGATTGGGAAGATTGTTTGTTGGTTTAGAACTATACTTGCAACGAGATTTCATTGAGAAATTCTTTACCAACACAACAACTTTCTCTTAACATCAAATGGCACCGTTGCCGGGGAATTGCAATAGTGCTATGTTATTGGCTATTGTATATATGTGAATATGTTTGCCTTTTGCCTCTTTGTTAGTTTTTGCTAGTTTTAGGATTTGGTTTTCTTTGTTCCTTATTAGAGTTTATTTTTATTTGCTCTTGCTACTATGAATTCTCATCACTTTGGCTATGAGTGTGGTTCAAACTATGTTGTAGGAAATGGGAGCTTTAATGAGGATTTGCATCAAGGATTTGGAGATCAAAGGTGGGAGGAGCCCCAAGCTTTTGATCAACCTTCATGGCAACAACCTCCACCAATGTACTATGAGCAAGAACCACTCCAAGATGCATACCAATCTAATGTGTGTGGTGACCCTCATTGTGGTTGTCAACCACAATCATCATATGCATATGAACCCACTCCTCAATATAGCCTCCTACCATATTCACAAGCCTCATACCACCATTCACCTCCATATGACCCTAACCCATACCCACCATACCAACCACCATATGAACCATATCTAGAGCCACCACCATTCCAACACCAATACTCTCAAGAACCACAAATTCTATATACACCACCTCAAGACTTTCACCTATATGGACCACCTTACGACTACAATATCTTTCCCTCAAACAATGAACTTTCTCTTCCACCACCACCTTCGTCGGATGACCTAATGCGAGAGCAACAAGAACTTCTAGCTACGTGTCTGAAGCACGAAGGAGAGTTCAAGAAGATAAAAGCCGTGCTTGCCACCGTAGTGGAAGCCGTTCACAACATGGTCTCATCCCGCCTAAGCCTATACGATCAAGGCAATCCCATTGTCGAATGTGGAGAAGCAACCAAGGAGCTTAGTGAGAGAGTGAATTTGGAGCTTCAAGGCGAAGAAGAGGAGTTAAAACAAGAATTGTAACAAGAGGAGGAGGTAGAGATAATTGAACCAAAGGAAGTGGTTGAAGATTTAGAAGATGTTGAACGCAAAGAGGAATCACAAGTTGAAGATTTTGAAGAAATTGATCAAGAAGTGGATTCAATCATTAGTGATTTTTTGTCCACATTGATCAACCTCCTTGATGATCTTGTTGAGCCTTGTTTCATTGGACTAGAAAGTGATGTTAAGGAGGATGTGCAACCTCCAAGGCACATTGTGAGTGAAGAATTGGAAGTGTTCCAAGCAACAAGCCTCCCTATTTATGATGATTCCGCATCAACATATGATCCTTTTGAGCTTGATGAGTCCTTCCCCACTATGCTTGGAATTGACGAAGAGGTAGACTTCACTAAACCTCCTATTTATAATTTGAGTGATGGGGAAGAGCTTGAAGACATTGGTGAAGAAGAATGTGAACTTGAGGAAGCTTGGCAAGAGGTAGAGCCTGAAGAACCTTGCCAAGTGGTGGAAGCCTTTAGAAGAGGATGGATGGGAGTGGAGCGCGCTTTGTCAAGATCATTGGGAACTCCTCCACCTAGGTTCCCATCTCACCCTTCATTTGAGTGGGTAAAACTTCTAACTCCTAGCTTTATTATCCCACTTGAATTTAGTTTGCTTGAAACGGATGGCCAACTTAGGGCGCTTTAAGGAATTAAGTGTAAGAGGAGGATGTTTAGTGGTTGGCGTTGTAAATCTAGGCTCATTATGGTGGGAAGCTCAAAATTGAAGAGCATAGATTAGTGTAGTGCTCAATTGGATAGATCTAAGAGGGTAGTTTGGCGCCCTCATGAGAATTCGGCTTCTCTACCACCCAGAGAGGATTACCATGATCAACTTCAAGACGGGTGTGAAAACAAAGTATGGGACCCCAGATTACAAGAGGAGGATCAACTTTGGGAGCTCATGGTTTGTGAAGAACCCCATCAAGGCTTGGAGATATTGACTTTGAATGATGGAGCTTATTGGAAGTCCAAGCATTGGTGGATGTTCAAGGATGGATTCAATCACAAGTCACCTTGATGAGAGCTCCCCATAAGTCCAACTTAAGGACCATAAACAAAAGTGCTAGGTGGGAGACACCCCACCATTGTAACATCTTTTCATTTTTCTCTTTTGTACATATTAGTAAACTTAGCTTAATTTCATACTTTGATTGGTTAGTTGAGTTTATTTGGGAGTCTAGTAGGTTAAATAAGGTTTTATGGTGTTTTAGTAGCTGTTTGGAAGTTTGGAATGCTTGGTTTGGTGCAAAAACATGAAAAATTTTGAAAAACAGAGCACCTTCCCACGTGTACGCGTCACCCACACGTACGCATGGCCCCTAGCATTTCAACCATCCACGCGTACGCCTCGCCCACACGTACGCGTGGATCTAAAATTTTCACCCCCAGTCAAAAATCCGAGAGTTGTGCAAAAAATGTGCTGGATTTGTGCCTTTAGCACAAAAATCCATCCACGCGTACGCGTCACCCGACGCGTACGCGTCGCCTCTCTAAATAATCCACCATGTGTACGCGTGACCCATGCGTACGCGTTGATCCCCTTTCACCTCACCACGTGCACGCGTACGCGTGGGTTGCCCTATTTCAACCATCTTCTTTTCTTCTCTTCTTTCCATTTTTTCCCTTATTCTCTCTTCTCTTCTCTTTTTTCCACCCTTTAATCATTATCCAGCACTACCATACACCATCAACCATTAGTTAGTATAGTTAGTTAGTTATTTATCTAGATTAATTTTTGGTTAATTTTTGTTTTTCCTTATGGGTGTTAGATTATTAATCTTGTTTACTGTTTACTGCTACTTATTACTAATATGATGTTAGTTTAACATCATTGTTGTTAATTGTCATTGTTGAATTTCTTGGTTGAGGTTGTATTTTGTTACTTGGTTTGAGTTCTTCATGCTTCATGTTTTTGAAAACCAAGTGTGTGACATTGCCTTTAAGCATCTTAAATCTTTTGAATTGCATGTTTTGGCCACCATGCATTCATCATCCATTGCTAGGCAATTGTACATTATCAATGCATTTTTTTAGGTGATACTTTTTTATGATTGACCTTTATTGACACCACCTATTTTATGCATTGAGATTGTGGAATTGTGGAATTGGATCGAAAGCTTACCTAGTGACATATTTTTTAGCTTTCTAAGCTTTGAGGACCATGCTTGTTATATGATTGATTTTCACTTCTATATTCTTTTTCCTAAGTTCCATAGCATCCATGTGCTCCACTTCTATATCACTTAGGTGTTGCAACAACTTCAACATGTGTCATTGTTTGATGTGTAAGCTCTATATTTTATTTTGATCATTAAAGTTACCTTGCACAATCAATCAATGCCCATTCATTATCCAATTTACAATTTCTTGATCAATTGCTTGAATGCTTTTATGCTTCTTCACTACTTGCATGGTTGTCTTAACCTATAAGTCTTTTAAAGCATCTCAAGCATACTAGAATGAGTGAAGTGCGTACTTTCTTTTGTATAATTGTGACATAGCTTTTTATGTCAGTGTGTGGGTTCTAAACCGCGTGCAAACTTATAATTCACACACTTATTTCTCATCAATGTCACACTAATTCACTCACTCAATTTTAGTGATTTACCTCATTCTAACAATGTATGCTTCCTTACTTTTATATTTACTTGTCCTACTATCCTATTTTCTATTGCTCAGGATGTTTTACCATAAGCAAAAAATGGAAGCAAGAAAGAACATGCAGCAACCGATTGATCCACCAGCTGAAGGTGGCAACTTAGAAAGTCGCCGTACTCCCTTGCTCATCTTTGAGTGCATCGAGGATGGTGCAAACTTTTAAGTGTGGGGAGGTCGTCCGACCAGTCGGCACTTTTGGGTGACAAGTTTCTAATCCCAACACTTTTGCATTTCATTTTTTAGGTCTTTTAGGATATTTTGTTGCATTTTCTTATTTTGCATCTATATATAATAAGCTCAATCAAAATAATAAGATTTTTCAAGAATTTTATCTATAGGAAACCCCAATTGATTGAAAAAAAATTTTAGAACTTGCTTGAACTATACACATTGTGAAATATGATTTTTGAGCTAAGAACACAAGCATGTGAGTTTTGAGCCTAATTGTGTGGTTACATCACAGGACCACTTATTTCCATTCTTGTGTGCATTATTCTCTTTCTATGATTGTAATCTTTGATTTTTTTGATCCTTTATGTCCATTATTTTGTGTATGAATGCACTTATATGATTGAGGCCATTGTTTCAAATAGCTCACTTACCCAAACAGCCTATATTTTATCTTCCATTGTTAGCCAATTTTGAGCCTATGCTAAACCCATTTATTCTTAATTTTAGCACATTACAAGCCTAAAGATAAAAATAATAAATGTCCTTAAATTGGATCTATGATTAGCTTAGGCTAGTGACAGTATTTATCATTTAATTTTGGGAGAGTTGGGAATATTCGGTAGAGATAAAAGTGTATTTTTGTATGTTTGTTGAAAATCTTAGGAATTGGGTACATACTCATGCATTGAATGTTAAACCATATGCATTGATGCTCTTGTATATATATATNAAGAAAAAGAAAAAAATAGAAAAAGAAAAAAAAGAAAGAAAAAGAAAAATAAAAAAGGGACAAAATACCCCAAAGTAAAGTTCAATAATAATCAATGCATATTTATGGTAATCAAAAAAGAGAATGCATGAGTATGTGAAAAGTGAAGAATAGGTAGTTAGGTTTGTTTAGAATAGTATAGGTTGTTATATAGGTTAGGTGGGAAGTTTAAGCTTATCAAAGATTCAAATTCAAGTCCACTTAACCATATACAACCCTACCTTGACCCTAGCCCCATTACAACCCATGGATAAGTCCTTATGATATTTGTATGCATGCATGAAATAATTGTTGATTGTTAGATGAAAAACAAATCTTAGAAAGCATAATTAGGGGAGAATTGAGTGAATCAACCCCATACACTTGAGTGACTAGAGCGGATACACATCCAGTGAGGGTTCGATTGCTCAATTACATGTTTTCACCTATGATTATCTATTCTCTTGCAAGTTTGTAAAATCTTTCAATAACTCAATTCAATTGTGGGTTTGATTTGATTGCCATTGCTTTAGCCCTTGTACTCATATATATATTCTTGGGGATTGACTTATTTTGACTAAGTAGTTGCATTCATTTAGATAGTTGCATATAGGTAGGTCACACGTAGATAGGTTGCATTGAATAAATGTTGATACCCTTTGTTTCTTTCTTGAGTTTAGCATGAGGACATGCTTGGTTTAAGTGTGGGGAGGTCTGATAAACCCCAATTTTGTGGTTTATCTTGTGCTTAATTTAGGTGATTTTATCTCTTTTTCTCTCATTTATTCAATGAAATAGCATGGTTTTGTAATTATCCCTTAATTTGTGCTTAAGTGTAAAAACATACTTTTTAGGCCTTAAAATAGCTAATTTTAATTCACTTTAATTCCATTCGAGGCTTTGATGTGTTTGTTGAGTGATTTCAGGTTCATAAGGCAAGTATTGGATGGAAAAAGTGAAGAGAAAAGCATGAAAAGTGGAGAATTCTTCAAGAAATGAGTATTTGGAGAATTGAGGGCCACGCGCACGCGTCATCCACGCATACGCGTGAATTGAAAATTTGCAAGCCACGCTCACGCGTTGTCCACGCGCACGCGTGACGCTTGGCACGTAACTTACTTAAAATAAATTCGCTGGGGGCGATTTCTGAGCTACGCAGGCCTAAATCATTTCTGAGGGTATTTCATGCAGATATCAAGCTGGGGCAAAGGGGGAGCAATTAGTTGTAGCTTAGCATCATGTAGTTTAGTTTCTAGAGAAAGAAGCTCCCTCTTCTCTCTAGAATTAGGGTTCTTAGGATATTTTGCATCTTAAATCTAGAGTTCAATCCTAGTTTTCATTTTGTTTTCCTTCCAAATTCTTGTTCTTACATCTCAATTCTCTTAGTTTGTAGTGTTAATTTTCCTTTTCATGCTTCTTTTAGTTATTGATGAACTTTTGTTGGATTTGGTTTTCTTTAATGCAATTTGATGGTTGATGTTCTTTAATTGTTGATTTGAGTAGTTATTGCTGATTCCTTGTAATTGGTAGTTGTTAGATTTTACTATTCTCGCACATTTATTATGCTTTCTTTTTATGCCTTCCAAGTGTTTGACAAAATGCATGGTTGGTTCTTAGAGTAGATCTTTGAGCATTCTTGGCTTGGAAGGAGGAATTAGGCAATCTTGAGTCATGAATACCCAACTTATGTTGGTGATCTAGAGTTGTTAGCTAATATTATTTCCATTGACGCTAATCGTTTGCTAATTCAATTAGTAAGTTGATTAGGACTTTTAGATTGAGATTAGCTAGTCTTATTTGACTTTCTTTCGTGTCAAGATAACTTTGTACCTTCTTCCAATGCTAAAGTTAACTAGATAAGGCAAATTCTTGTTAATTATTATTATTAGTGACTAGGATGGAAAGCCTATATTCTCAATCCTTGCCATGAATGTCTCTATTTATTATTTGCTTTCTTTAGTTGTTTCCTTTATTTTCTTGCCATTTACTTTCTTGCCCCTTTTATAAATCAAACCCCTTGTTCCTTCATAGCCAATAATTGATCACTTCATTGCAATTCTTTGTGAGATGACCCAAGGTTTAAATACTTTGGTTAATTCTTATTGAGGTTTGTACTTGTGACAACCAAGTTTTGATTGGGAGGATTGTTTGTTGGTTTAGAACTATACTTGCAACGAGATTTCATTTAGAAATTCTTTACCAACACAACAACTTTTTCTTAACATCAATAGCCTTTGGAGGATGAACCTCCACTGCTTACCAAGGAACTCCATGCTTTGGTTCAGCAAGAGCTACCTCAAAAGCTTCCAGACCCTGGACGCTTTCTGATTCCTTGCACCATAGGCACTATGACCTTTGAAAAGGCTCTGTGTGACCTAGGGTCAAGCATAAACCTTATGCCACTCTCTGTAATGGAGAAGTTGGAAATCCTTGAGGTACAAGCTGCACACATCTCATTAGAGATGGCAGACAAGACAATGAAGAAGTCATATGACTTAGTAGAGGATGTCCTGGTAAAGGTTAAAAACCTCTACATCCCTACAAACTTTATTGTCTTAGACATTGGAGAGGATGAGGATGACTCTGTCATCCTTGGAGGACCTTTCCTAGCCACTACCAATGCTATCATTTATGTGGCTAAGGGAGAACTGACTCTACAACTAGGGGAGGACCACATCGTATTCAAGATGCCTCATCCCAATTCTCCCTCAAACAAAAGAGAGATAACTGTACAATACCTGGTGTTCCAACCCTCTCTTTCTGTGCAGAGCTCTGCAAAGCCCCCAAACATCAATTCTAAGTTTGGTGTTAGGTAGCCCTCAACAAGCTCTAAGCACAAAGGTACTAAGAAAAAAGTACCTAAAGGCTGGAAGGACAAGAAAGTCCCAACTGAAGGCCTCTCACCTGGCATGAGAGTTGTCTTCACCAAGAAGCCAGTCTTACCACATACAGAGAGTTGTATCCTGTCTCTAGAGCATGTGGAGCTCATTCATGAGAAGACAAGATGAAAGTTCACTGTAAGGGGCAAAAATCTAAGCCTATACTCACCTCCGTAAGGAGCTAACCGTCAAGCTAACGATGTTAAAGAAGCACTTGTTGGCAGGCAATCCAACCTTACTTAATTAATTATTTGTTTTTATTTTTATTTTTAGAGTCATGATCATGTGCATCAGTCAAAACAGAGACAGAATTCACAGCAGTGAAAACAGAACACTATGAATGAAGTGTTAAAGTTGAACGCCAGCCAGGGTATTTGGTGCACGAAATTGTGATCCTTAACAACGGCACCAAAAACTTGGTGCTCGGAACGTAATTCACACACTTTGTCACAACTTCGCATAACTAACCAGTAAGTGCACTGGGTCGTCCAAGTAATAAACCTTACGTGAGTAAGGGTCGATCCCACGAAGATTGTCGGCTTGAAGCAAGCTATGGTCATCTTGTAAATCTCAGTCAGACGGATTTAAATGATTATGGTAAATTGATAATTAAAATATAAATAGGATAGAGATACTTATGTAATTCATTGGTGAGAATTTCAGATAAGCGTATAGAGATGCTCTCGTTCCTCCTGAACCTCTGCTTTCCTACTGTCTTCATCCAATCATTCCTACTTCTTTCTATGGCAAGCTGTATGTTGGGCATCACCGTTGTAAATGGCTACATCCCGTCCTCTCAGTGAAAATGGTCCAATGCGCTGTCACTGCATGGCTAATCATCTGTCGGTTCTCGATCATACTGGAATAGGATTCAATCGTCCTTTTGCATCTGTCAGTACGCCCAGCCCTCGCGAGTTTGAAGCTCGTCACAGCTATCCCTTCCCAGATCCTACTCGGAATACCACAGACAAGGTTTAGACTTTTCGGATCTCAGGAATGGCCATCCATGGGTTCTAACTTATACCACGAAGACTCTGATCTCACGATCAGGAGGCTAAGAGATATGCATTCAAGCTTGTTTGCATGTCGAACGGAAGTGGTTGTCAGGCACGCGTTCATAAGTGAGAATGATGATGAGCGTCACATAATCATCACATTCATCATGTTCTTGGGTGCGAATGGATATCTTAGAGAAGAAATAGACGTTAATTGAATAGAAAACCAATAGTACTTTGCATTAATTCATGAGGAACAGCAGAGCTCCACACCTTAATCTATGGTGTGTAGAAACTCTACCGTTGAAAATACATAAGAACAAGGTCCAAGCATGGCCGAGAGGCCAGCCTCCATGATCTCAGAACTAAACGTCCAAAGATGTCTAATACAATAGTAAAAAGTCCTATTTATGCTAAACTAGTTACTAGGGTTTACAGAGATAAGTAAATAATGCAGAAATCCACTTTTGGGGCCCACTTGGTGTGTGCTTGGGCTGAGAATTGAAGCTTTCACGTGGAGAGGTCTTTCATGGAGTTGAACGCCAGTTTATAACCTGTTTCTGGCGTTTAACTCCACTTTGCAACCTGTTTCTGGCGTTTGACTCCAGAATTGGGCAGAGAGTTGGCGTTGAACGCCAGTTTGTGTCGTTGAAAATGGGGCAAAGTATAGACTATTATATATTGCTGGAAAGCCCTGGATGTCTACTTTCTAACACAATTGAGAGCGCGCAATTTTGACTCTTGTAGCTCCAGAAAATCGACCTTGAGTGCAGGGAGGTTAGAATCCAACAGCATCAGCAGTCCTTTGTCAACCTCTGAATCAGATTTTTGCTCAAGTCCCTCAATTTCAGCCAGAAAATACCTGAAATTACAGAAAAACACACAAACTCATAGTAAAGTCTAGAAATGTGATTTTTAATTAAAAAATAATAAAAATATATTAAAAACTAACTAAATCATACTAAAAACTATGTAAAAATAATGCCAAAAAGCGTATAAATTATCCGCTCATCACAACACCAAACTTAAATTGTTACTTGTCCCCAAGCAACTGAAAATCAAATAGGATAAAAAGAAGAGAATATACTATAAATTCCAAAATATCAATGAAACTTAGCTCCAATCAGATGAGCGGGACTAGTAGCTTTTTGCCTCTTGAATAGTTTTGGCATCTCACTATATCCATTGAAGTTTATAATGATTGGCATCTATAGGAACTTAGAATTTAGATAGTGTTATTGATTCTCCTAGTTCAGTATGTTGATTCTTGAACACAGCTACTTTATGAGTCTTGGCCGTGGCCCTAAGCACTTTATTTTCCAGTATTACCACCAGATACATAAATGCCACAGACACATAATTGGGTGAACGTTTTCAGATTGTGACTCAGCTTTGCTAAAGTCCCCAATTAGAGGTGTCCAGGGTTCTTAAGCACACTCTTTTTTTGCTTTGGACCTTGACTTTAACCGCTCAATCTCAAGTTTTCACTTGACACCTTCATGCCACAAGCACTTGGTTAGGGACAGCTTGGTTTAGCCGCTTAGGCCAGGATTTTATTCCTGTAGGCCCTCCTATCCACTGATGCTCAAAGCCTTGGATCCTTTTTTATTACCCTTGCCTTTTGGTTTTAAGGGCTATTGGCTTTTTGCTCTTGCCTTTTGGTTTTAAGAGCTTTTGGCTTTTTTTGCTTGCTTTTTCTTTTTCTTTCTCTTTTTTTTTTCTATTTTTTTTCACCTTTTTTTTCTGCAAGCTTTTGCATTCACTGCTCTTTCTTGCTTTAAGAATCAATTTTTATGATTTTTCAGATTATCAATAACATTTCTCCTTTTTCATCATTCTTTCAAAAGCCAACATATTTAACATTCATAAACCACAATATCAAAAGACATATACACTGTTCAAGCATTCATTCAGAAAACAAAAAGTATTGTCACCACATCAAAATAATTAAACTAGTTTCAAGGATGAATTTAAAACCATGTACTTCTTGTTCTTTTGTTTTTAGAACAGTTTTCATTTAAGAGAGGTAATGGATTCATAGGACATTCATAGTTTTAAGACATAGACACTTAAACACTAATGATCATATAGTAAAGACACAAACATAATTAAAACATAAAGCATAGTAGACGAAAAACAGGAAAATAAGAACAAAGAGATTAAGGAACGGGTCCACCTTAGTGAGGGTGGCCTCTTCCTCTTCTTGAAGAACCAATGGTGCTCTTGAGCTCTTCTATGTCTTTTCCTTGTCTTTGTTGCTCCTCCCTCATAGCTCTTTGATATTCTCTAATCTCATGGAGGATGATGGAGTGCTCTTGGTGCTCCATCCTCAGTTGTCCCATGTTGGAACTTAATTCTCCTAGGGAGGTGTTGATTTCTTCCCAATAATTCTGTGGAGGAAAATGCATTCCCTGAGGCATCTCAGGGATTTCATGGTGAGGAATTTCCTTATGCTCTTGTTGAGGTTCATGATCTCTTGTTTGCTCCATCCTTTTCTTAGTGATGGGCTTGTCCTCTTCAATGAGGATGTCTCCCTCTATGTCAATTCCAGCCGAATTGCAGAGGTGGCAAATGAGGTAAGAAAAGGCTAACCTTGCCACAGTGGATGACTTGTCAGCCACCTTGTAGAGCTCTTGAGGTATAATCTCATGAACCTCTACTTCCTCCCTAATCATGATACTATGGATCATGATGGCCCGGTCTATAGTAACTTCAGACCGGTTGCTAGTAGGAATGACTGAGCGTTGAATAAACTCCAACCATCCTCTAGCTACAGGCTTAAGGTCTAGTCTTCTCAATTGAACCGGCTTGCCTCTTGAGTCAACTTTCCATTGAGCTCCTTCTATACATATGTCCATGAGGACTTGGTCCAACCTTTGATCAAAGTTGACCCTTCTAGTGTAGGGGCGTGCGTTTTCTTCCATCATTGGCAAGTTGAACGCCAACCTTACATTTTCCAGACTGAAATCTAAGTATTTCCCCCGAACCATGGTAATCCAATTCTTTGGATTCGGGTTCACACTTTGATCATGGTTCCCAGTGATCCATGCGTTTGTATAGGACTCTTGAACCATTAAGATCCTGACTTGTTGAATGGGGTTGGTGAGAACTTCCCAACCTCTTCTTTGGATCTCGAGTCGGATCTCCGGATACTCATTCTTCTTGAGCTTGAAAGGAACATCGGGGATCACTTTCTTCTTGGCCACAACTTCATAGAAGTGGTCTTGATGGACCTTTGAGATGAATCTCTCCATCTCCCATGACTCAAAGGTGGAAGTAATTGCCTTCCCTTTCCCCTTTTTTGAGGATTCTCTGGCCTTAGGTGCCATTGATGGTTATAGAAAAATAAAAAGCTATGCTTTTTACCACACCAAACTTAAAATGTTTGCTCGTCCCCGAGCAAACGAAGAAAGAAAGAAAGAAGAAGAAGAAGAAGAAGAAGAAGAAGAAGAGGAATGGAGGAGAGGGAGAGAGGTGTGTATTCGGCCAAGGGAAAGAAGAAAGGGTTGTATTGTGTGAAAATTAAGAAGGAATGAGGGGTTTATATAGGGGTAGGGGGAGGTTTAGGGTTCGGCCATTGGGGTTAGGTTTGGGAGGGAAAAGAGTTTGAATTTTGGAGGTAGGTGGGGTTTATGGGGAAGAGTGGATGGATGTGAATGGTGAAGAGGGGATGGGAAAGAGGGATTGAGGTGATTGGTAAAGGGAATTTGGGGAAGAGAGTTATGAAAAGTTGTGAATAGGAGAGAAGAAGTGGTGGGGATCCTGTGGGGTCCACAGATCCAGTGGGGTCAAGGACTTAACATCCCTGCTCCAATTAGGCGTGTAAAACGCCCTTGCTGTGCAATCCTGGCGTTTAACGCCAAACTGCTGCCTGTTTCTGGCATTAAACGCCCAAAAGTAGCCTGTTTCTGGCATTTAACGCCAGGTAGATGCTTGTTTCTGGCATTTAAACGCTAGAATGCTCCTCCTCCAGGGTGTGCTGTTTTTAATGCTGTTTTTCATTTTGTTTTTGATTTTTTTTTGTAGTTTTTATGACTCCACATGATCATCAACCAAATAAAACACGAAATAGAAATAAAAAATAAAATAGATATAATTAAATAACATTGGGTTGCCTCCCAACAAGTGCTTCTTTAATGTCAATAGCTTGACAGTGAGCTCTCATGGGAGAGTGGCATTAAGTTTATGCCTGACCCTAGGTCACACAGAGCCTTCTCAAAGGTCATGGTGCCTATGTTACAGGGAATTAAGAATTTACTAGGATCCTGTTTCTTTTGAGGTAATTTCTGCCTATCCAATGCATTCAGTTCATTGGTGAGCAAGGGAGGTTTATCTTCCCAAGTCTCATTACCAAATAACTTGGCATTCAACTTCATGATTGCACCAAGGTACTTAGCAACTTGCTCTTTAGTAACGTCTTCATTCTCTTCAGAAGAAGAATACTCATCAGAGCTCATGAAGGGCAGAAGGAGGTTCAATGGAATCTCTATGGTCTCTAATTGAGCCTCAGATTCCTTTGGTTCCTCAGAGTGAAACTCCTTATTGGTCACTAAACGTCCCAGGAGGTCTTCTTCACTAGGATTTACGTCCTCCCCCTCCCTTGTAGGTTCGGCCATGATGGTCAAATCAATGGTCTTGCACTCTCTTTTTGGATTCTCTTCTGTATTGCTTGGGAGAGTACTAAGAGGAGTTTCAGTGACCCTTTTGCTCAGCTGGCCCACCTGTGCCTCCAAATTTCTAATGGAGGACCTTGTTTCATTCATGAAACTTAGAGTGGCCTTAGATAGATCAGAGACTATATTTGCTAAGCTAGATGGATTCTGCTCAGAATTCTCTGTCTATTGCTGAGTGGATGATAGAAAAGGTTTGCTATTGCTAAACCTGTTTCTTCCACCATTATTAAAGCCTTGTTGAGGCTTTTGTTGATCCTTCCATGAGAAATTTGGATGATTTCTCCATGATGGATTATAGGTGTTTCCATAGGGTTCACCCATGTAATTCACCTCTGCTATTGCAGGGTTCTCAGGATCATAAGCTTCTTCTTCAGAGGATGCCTCTATAGTACTGTTGGATGCAGCTTGCATTCCATTCAGACTTTGAGAAATCATATTGACTTGCTGAGTCAATATTTTGTTCTGAGCCAATATGGCATTCAGAGCATCAATTTCAAGAACTCCCTTCCTTTGAGGCGTCCCATTACTTACAGGATTCCTCTCAGAAGTGTACATGAACTGGTTATTTGCAACCATGTCAATGAGTTCCTAAGCTTCTGCAGGCATTTTCTTTAGGTGAATAGATCCATGATGAGCGGATAATTTATACGCTTTTTGGCATTGTTTTTAGTATGTTTTTAGTAGGATCTAGTTACTTTTAGGGATGTTTTCATTAGTTTTTATGTTAAATTCACATTTCTGGACTTTACTATGAGTTTGTGTGTTTTTCTGTGATTTCAGGTATTTTCTGGCTGAAATTGAGGGACTTGAGCAGAAATCAGATTCAGAGGTTGAAAAAGGACTGCTGATGCTGTTGGATTCTGACCTCCCTGCACTCAAAGTGGATTTTCTGGAGCTACAGATCTCGAAATGGCGCGCTTCCAATTGCGTTGGAAAGTAGACATCCAGGGCTTTCCAGCAATGTATAATAGTCCATACTTTGGCCAAGAATTGACGACGTAAACTGGCGTTCAATGCCAGCTTTCTGCCCAAATCTGGCGTCCAGCGCCAGAAAAGGATCCAAAACCAGAGTTGAACGCCCAAACTGGCACAGAAACAATCTCCGTGGGATTCGACCCTTACTCACGTAAGGTATTACTTGGACGACCCAGTGCACTTGCTGGTTAGTTGAACGGAGTTGTGTCCACACATAGAGCCACAATGAGGATTCAATACAATTATATATTGTTACTCTCACACAAGTACAAAGAACATGGAACACAATTTCGTCCACCAAGTTTTTGGCGCCGTTGCCGGGGATTGTTTGAGTTTGGACAACTAACGGTTCATCCTGTTGCTCAGATTAGGTAATTTTCTTTTTGTTTTCTTTTCAAAAAAAAAAAATTTTCAAAAACCTTTCAAAAATTCCTCACTTGTTTTCGAAAAAAAAAATATATAAAAAAAAATTTGTTTTCAAAAATTTTATTCAAAATTTTTAAGAATGAATTCTAGTGTTTCATGAAGCATGTTGAAGCCTGGCTGGCTGTAAAGCCATGTCTAAATTCTTTTGGACTGAGGCTTCAACTAATCACTTCAATGCATGTAATTCCATATATCACAGCTTGGCTGGCCATTGGCCATGTCTAGTGTTTTGGACTGGAGCTTTCATTGAAAGCTTGGCTGGCTAGTGAGCCATGTCTAATTCCTGGACTGAAGCTTTAACTAACATGGCAAGATTCCTAGAATTCATATTAAAAATTTTGGAATCCTTATTTTTTCAAAACTATTTTCGAAAAATATAAAATAAAAATCCAAAAAAATTTAGAAAATCATAAAAATCAAAAATATATTGTGTTTCTTGTTTGAGTCTTGAGTCATATCATAAGTTGGTGTCACTTGCATATGCATCTTGCATTTTTTTCGAAAATATCATGCATTCATAGTGTTCTTCATGATCTTCAAGTTGTTCTTGGTAAGTCTTCTTGTTTGATCTTGATGATTTTTTGTTTTGTTTCTTTTCATGTTTATCATATGCATTCTTGAATTCTTAGTGTCTAAGCATTAAAGAATTCTAAGTTTGGTGTCTTGCATGTTTTCTTTGCATTAAAAATTTTTCAAAAATATGTTCTTGATGTTCATCATGATCTTCATAGTGTTCTTGGTGTTCATCTTGACATTCATAGCATTCTTGCATGCATTCATTGTTTTGATCTAAAAATTTCATGCATTGCATAATTTTCATGTTTTT
>NC_029788.2:87754005-87764326 GCF_000816755.2 Arachis ipaensis | reverse complement strand
CAGCTTCTGGGCGCTGAACGCCAGAACAGGCATGGTTCTGGCGTTCAACGCCAGAAATGGCACACAAATGGGCGTTGAACGCCCAAAATGGCCACCAACCTGGCGCTGAACACCCAGAGTTGGATACAAAGGCATTTTTACATGCCTAAGGGGTGCAGGGATGTAAATCCTTGAACACCTCAGGATCTGTGGACCCCACAGGATCCACTCAGGATCTGTGGACCCCACATGATCTACTCAAGATCTGTGGACCCCACAGGATCCACTCAGGATCTGTGAACCCCACAGGATCCCCACCTACCTCCACTCACTTCTTTTCACCACTCTCTTTCACACAACCCCATAAACACTCTTACCCAAAAAACCCTTCACCAATCACCTCAATCTCTCTTCCCCATTAAACCTTCACCACTCACATCCACCCACTCTTCCCAATAAACCTACCTCATAAACCCCACCTACCTTCAAAATTCAAAACCAATTTCCCACCCAAACCCACCCATATGGCCGAACCTTAACCCCCCCTCCCTCCCTATTTTATTATATAATATTCGAAAACCATATCACTTTATATCTGCCTGACTGAGATTTACAAGGTGACCATAGCTTGCTTCATACCAACAATCTCCGTGGGATTCGACCCTTACTCACGTAAGGTATTACTTGGACGACCCAGTGCACTTGCTGGTTAGTTGAACGGAGTTGTGTCCACACATAGAGCCACAATGAGGATTCAATACAATTATATATTGTTACTCTCACACAAGTACAAAGAACATGGAACACAATTTCTTCCACCAATCCACCTATAGAATGGTCTAATAACATCTTAGATAATTCAGATAGACCATCATAGAACATATTCAGGATGGTCCATTCTGAAAGCATGTCAGAAGGACACTTTTTAGTCAGTTACTTGTATCTCTCCCAAGCTTCATAGAGGGATTCACCTTCTTTTTGTCTGAAGGTTTGAACATCCACTCTAAGCTTACTCAGCACCAAGCATCTTCCTTGTCCTTGCATTATTTTCGGCCATGTTTCCTTCTTTTTCAAAAGTTTCTGTCAGATTTTCTCCAGAGAGTTGTGCTTTAGCTTCCCTTAGCTTCCTCTTCAGAGTCCTTTCAGGTTCAAGATCAGCTTCAACAAGAATGTTCTTATCCTTGTTCCTGCTCATATGAAAAAGAAGAGAACACAAAAGAAAATATGGAATCCTCTATGTCACAGTATAGAGATTCCTTATGTAAGTATAAGAAAAGAAGAGTAGCAAAAGAAAAAGATAAGAATCCAAACACAGGGGAGAGGAGTGGGTTCGAATTTTTGAGTGAAAGAGGGGTGTTAGTAGATAAATAAATAAATAGAAGGGGATGAGAGTTGAGAGAATTCGAAAATAAAATAAAATAAAATAAAAATATTTTTGTTTTTAATTTAAAAATCAAAGTTAGAATTCGAAAATAAAAAAAAATTAAAATTTAAAATAATTAGTTAATTAAAAATGAATTTTGAAAAAGAGGGAAGGGATTTTCAAAAATTAGGGAGAGAGAGAGTTAGTTAGGTAGTTTTGAAAAAGATAAGAATCAAACAAAAAGTTAAGTGGTGAATTGAAAAAGATTTGAAAATCAAATTTTGAAAAGATAAGGAGCTAGAAAAGATTTTGAAATAAATTTTGAAAAAGATGTGATTGAAATTTATTTTGAAAAAGATTTGAACAAGAAATTTAAAAAGATTTGATTTTTGAAATTAAAGTTGATTACTTGACTAACAAGAAACAAAAAAAGATATGATTTTAAAATTTAAAGATTGAACCTTTCTTACTCTGCAAGTAACAAACTTAATATTTTTGAATCAATCACATTAATTGTTAGCATTATTTTCGAAAATATGAAATAGAAATAAGAAAAAGATTTTGAAAATAAATTTGAAATTTTCAAAAATTATGAAGGAAAAGATGAAAAAAATTGATTTTTGAAAGAGATTTGAAAAAGATAGAATTTTTAAATTGAAAATTTGATTTGACTCATAAGAAACAACTAGATTTTAAAAATTTTTGAAAAAGTCAACTCAAATTTTCAAAAATTTATGAGAGAATAAGGGAAAGATATTTTTTATTTTTGAATTTTTAATGATGAGAGAGAAAAACAATAAAAAGACTCAATGCATGAAAATTTTGGATCAAAACAAATGATGCATGCAAGAACACTATGAATGTCAAGATGAACACCAAGAACACTTTGAAGATCATGATGAACATCAAAAATTTATTTTTGAAAATTTTTAAGAAAAGAAAAACATGCAAGACACCAAATTTAGAAATTTTCGAACTTTAGACACTAACAAATTGAAAATGCATATGAAAAACAAGAAAAGACACAAAACAAGAAAATTAAAGATCAAACATAGAAAATCATCAAGAACAACTTGAAGATCATGAAGAACACATTATGAATTTTTGAAAAATGCAAGAAAATTATAAAAACATGCAATTGACACCAAACTTAAAAATTGACACAAGACTCAAACAAGAAACACAATATTTTTTGGTTTTTATGATTTTATTAAAATTTTTTTGGTATTTTTCGAAAATTATTTGGAAAAAAGAAAAATAAGGATTTCAAAATTTTTAATAGGAATTCCAGGAATCTTGCAATGTTAGTCTAAAGCTCCGGTCCAGGAATTAGACATGGCTTACTAGCCAGCCAAGCTTTTAGTGAAAGCTCCAGTCCAAAACACTAGACATGGCCAATGGCCAGCCAAGCTTCAGCAGATATTGCCTACCTCCCATGTATACAACAACTATGTGTGTAACTGCCAAATGGGTGAAGATCAACAAGCTCTTGTGATGATAAGTTGAAACCCCGGTCCAAAAGATTAGACATGGCTTACAGCCAGCCAGGATTCAATAAATCATCATGAAACACTAGAATTCATTCTTAAAAATTCTGAAGAAAAATATATTTTTGAAAATATTTATTTTTATTTTTTTTTCGAAATTAATAATAATAAAAACAAAAGCTTAAAATTAAAATAAATTTACCTAATCTGAGTAACAAGATGAACCATCAGTTGTCCAAACTCGAACAATCCCCGGCAACGGCGCCAAAAACTTAGAGCACGAAATTGTGATCCTTAACAACGGCGCCAAAAACTTGGTGCTCGGAACGTAATTCACACACTTTGTCACAACTTCGCACAACTAACCAGCAAGTGCACTGGGTCGTCCAAGTAATAAACCTTACGTGAGTAAGGGTCGATCCCACAGAGATTGTCAGCTTGAAGCAAGCTATGGTCATCTTGTAAATCTCAGTCAGGCGGATTTAAATGGTTATGGTAAATTGATAATTAAAATATAAATAGGATAGAGATACTTATGTAATTCATTGGTGAGAATTCCAGATAAGCGTATAGAGATGCTTTCGTTCCTCCTGAACCTCTGCTTTCCTGCTGTATTCATCCAATCATTCCTACTCCTTTCTATGGCAAGCTGTATGTTGGGCATCACCGTTGTCAATGGCTACATCCCGTCCTCTTAGTGAAAATGGTCCAATGCGCTATCACTGCATGGCTAATCATCTGTCATTTCTCGATCATACTGGAATAGGATTCAATCGTCCTTTTGCACCTGTCACTATGCCCAGCACTCGCGAGTTTGAAGCTCGTCACAGCCATCCCTTCCCAGATCCTACTTAGAATACCACAGACAAGGTTTAGACTTTCCAGATCTCAGGAATGGCCATCCATGGGTTCTAACTTATACCACGAAGACTCTGATCTCAGGATCAGGAGGCTAAGAGATATGCATTCAAGCTTGTTTGCATGTCGAACGGAACTGGTTGTCAGGCACGCGTTCATAAGTGAGAATGATGATAAGCGTCACAAAATCATCACATTCATCATGTTCTTGGGTGCGAATGGATATCTTAGAGAAGAAATAGACCTGAATTGAATAGAAAAACAATAGTACTTTGCATTAATTCATGAGGAACAGCAGAGTTCCACACCTTAATCTATGGTGTGTAGAAACTCTACCATTGAAAATACATAAGAACAAGGTCCAAGCATGGCCGAGAGGCCAGCCTCCATGATCTCAGAACTAAACGTCCAAAGATGTCTAATACAATAGTAAAAACTCCTATTTATGCTAAACTAGTTACTAGGGTTTACAGAGATAAGTAAATGATGCAGAAATCCACTTTTGGGGCCCACTTGGTGTGTGCTTGGGCTGAGCATTGAAGCTTTCACGTGGAGAGGTCTTTCTTGGAGTTGAACGCCAGTTTATAACCTGTTTCTGGCGTTTAACTCCACTTTGCAACTTGTTTCTGGCATTTGACTCCAGAATTGGGCAGAGAGCTGGCGTTGAACGCCAGTTTGCATCATCTAAACTCGGGCAAAGCATAGACTATTATATATTGCTAGAAAGCCCTGGATGTCCACTTTCCAACGCTATTGAGAGCGTGCCATTTGGACTCATGTAGCTCCAGAAAAACGACTTTGAGTGCAGGGAGGTCAGAATCCAATAGCATCAGCAGTCCTTTGTCAACCTCTGAATCAAATTTTTACTCAGGTCCCTCAATTTCAGCCAGAAAATACCTGAAATCACAAAAAAAACACACAAACTCATAGTAAAGTCCAGAAATGTGATTTTTAATTAAAAACTAATAAAAATATATTAAAAACTAACTAAATCATACTAAAAACTATGTAAAAACAATGCCAAAAAGCGTATAAATTATCCACTCATCAGTAACGTTCCATCATCCTCAATGAAATAAGAGAAGATCAAAGAGCCATAAGGGAAGAACAACAAAGGCAAAGGAGTGACATAGAAGAGATCAAGCATCACATAGGATCCTCAAGGAGGAGCACTAGCCACCGCCACCATTAAAGGTGGATTCGTTCTCTTTTACTCCATTCCTGTTATTTTTCTGTTTTCTGTCTGTTTATTTATATGTTCTCTTGTTCTAATTTCATAATCATTTGCATTGATGTCTTAAAGTTGTAAAATATTCCATATATTTCTCACCTTGCTTAAACGAAAATTTTATTGAAAAGAATTGAGAGATGTATGAATTTCAAATTTAAAATAAGAATAGTTTAATTATGTTGATGTGGTGGCATTGCTTTTGTTTTCTGAATGCATGATTAAACAGTGCATATTTGAAGTTGAAATTTTAGCATTTTGGCTGTTGAAAGAATACGGAAAAAGAAAAAATATTATTGATAATCTGAAAAATCTAAAAAGTTGATTCTTGAAGCAAGAAAAAGCAGCAAAAAGAAAAAGAATATATATATATATATATATATA
Source organism: Arachis ipaensis (assembly GCF_000816755.2). NCBI lineage: Eukaryota > Viridiplantae > Streptophyta > Magnoliopsida > Fabales > Fabaceae > Arachis > Arachis ipaensis. The sequence goes on along the minus strand of NC_029788.2, from coordinate 87,759,027 downwards.
TATATGCATGCAAAAAAAAAAAGAAGAAAAAATAATCTGAAAATTCTGAAAGTTGATTCTTGAAGCAAGAAAAAGCAGCAAAAAGCAAAAGAAAAAGCATATTGCAAAAGAAAAAAAAAATATGAATGCAAAAAAGAAAAAAATGGCGATAAGAAAAAAAAATAAAAAGCAGAAAAATCCATTACTGCCCAAAAATGCAGGAAAAAGAGGGCAGATTGAAAAAGCCAATAACCTTTTAAACCAAAAGGCAAGGGTAAAAAGGATCCAAGGCTTTGAGTATTAATAGATAGGAGGGCCTAAAGGAATAAAATCCTGGCCTAAGCGGCTCAAGCAAGCTATCCCTAACCATGTGCTTGTGGCGTGAAGGTGTCAAGTGAAAAGCTTAAGACTGAGCGATTAAAGTTGTGGTCCAAAGAAAAAAAGAGTGTGCTTAAGAACTCTGGACACCTCTATCTGGGGACTCTAGCAAAGCTGAGTCACAATCTGAAAAGGTTTACCCAGTTAAAGTGTCTGTGGCATTATTGTATCTGGTGGTAATACTAGAAAAAAAGGTGCTTAGGGTCACGGCCAAGACTCTGAAAGCTGTGTTCAAGAATCAAAAAGAGCTTGACTAAGAGAGTCAATAATATCATCTGGATTCTAAGTTCCTAAAGATGCCAACCATTCTGAGTTCGAATGGATAGTGAGATGCCAAAACTATATAGAAGCAAAAAGCTACTAAGTCCCGCTCATCTAATTATAACTAAGCTTCATTGGAAACTTAGAATTTTATTGTATCTTAATCTTTTTTTTATCCTACTATGTTTTTAGTTGCTTGGGGACAAGCAACAGTTTAAGTTTGGTGTTGTGATGAGTAGATATTTTATACGCTTTTTGGCATCATTTTCATATAATTTTTAGTATGTTTTATTTAGTTTTTATTAACTTTTTATAGGTTTTAGTGTTAAATTCACATTTTTGAGTTCTACTATTAGTTTTTGTGTTTTTGTACAATTTCAGGTATTTTCTGACTTAAATTGAGGAGCTGGAGCAAAAGTCTGATTCACACAGAAAAAGCACTACAGATGTTGTCTGGATCTGACCTCCTTACATTCGGAAAAGCTTTTCTGGAGCTACAGAAGTCCAAATGGAGCGCTCTCAATGGCTATGGAAAGCTGACTTCCAGAGCTTTCTCGCAATATATAATAGTTTATACTTTGCTTTGGATTAGAAGGCCGAAAACTGGCGTCCAACGCCAGCAACCTACCCCCTTCTAGGCGTCCAGCACCCACGGAGTAGAGTCCAACATCCAAACACCCAGAGAGGACCTCCTAGCCACCGTTCAACACCCGAGGAGTCTTATAGCACGTGGATCTCATTAAAGCTCAGCCCAAACACTCACCAAGTGAGACCCAGAAGTAGATTTTAGCACTAAAAAGACTGTTTTACCCTTACTAGTTATTTGTTTAGTATTTAAAGTGTATTTTACATTTTCCATAGGGAGGACAGCCATTATTTTTTATTTTCACTTTGTATTTCACATCAGTATGAGTTTTTAAACCTCCTAGGCTGAGGAGAGGAGCCCTGTTGAGTCCTATGAATTAATAAAAGTATTACTGTTTCTTCTTCGATCCATATTTGATTAATTCTAAGATGTATATTCGCACTTCAACATGGTGAATAGGATGATCAGTGACAATCAGCTCTATTCATCATACTAAGATGAACGTGCCTGACAAACACCCGTATCTACTTGGGTTCGTGTGAATACGTGGCCGGAAAGTACGAACCAATAGCTATGTTTATACATCTCTCAGACGGCTAATCCACGACTTCGTTGGGGACTTATCGAGACATCATTTCAGCCGATTTTTTGGGAGATTAGGGTTTCTGTGGTATAGGCTAGAATCCAAAGAAGCAGCATTTTCTGATCCGGAAGATTCGACCTTGTCTGTGACATTTTGTGTAGGATCGCCAAGAGAATAAACTGTTAGAGCTTCACCCTCCGTCAGATTGGATGACCACGGGCAATGGCGTTTGATCTGGAGCAGAGGAGATCAATGACCACGGGCAATGGCTTTGATCACATACAGCCTTCCATAGAAGAGATCATTCACAAGCAAAGAAGACAGTGATACCAGAGATAATTCAGAAAGGCAAAGCAACTCCAATCCTCAACTATATCCTTAAAGTATTAGCACCCAATTATAATAATCCTAAATTATGTAATCCTGCAACCTCTTGATCTGCCTGACTAAGACCTGCAAGATAACCATAGGTTGCTTCAAACCACAATCCTCGTGAGATTGACCCTAACTCACTCAGGTATTACTTGGACGACCCAGTGCACTTGCTGGTACAACAGTACAAAGGTGTGGGGATTCGTGCTACTAGTCCACCATACACTTCAACGTTCATCCAACATCTACATGTCCACATGTCCACCATAAATGAGTGCACCGCAAGTCCACTATAGTCAACAACAAAAATCCCAAAATTTCAAAAAGTATGGTTCAGACTCATGACCTCCAAATTATAGTGTTTGATCAAACAACTAACAAATCGGATCCTAAGCTGGTTTGGTTCAACTCCAAGACCGTTTAAAGTTGAAAATAGGTGTGAAAGTTGAAAAATAGGTGTGAATCGGTGAAAACAGGCAAGAATCGATGAAAATAGGTCAAAATTCGGTTCGTTCGAGTTTCACTATGGTACTCCCATATTCTCATGGTCCACCATACACTCCAGTGTGCATCCAACGTCTACATGTCTGCATGTCCACCATAAACCAGTGCACCACAAGTCCACCATAGTCAACAAAGAAAATTCCAAAACTTTAGAAAGCATGGTTTGAACTTAGGATCTCCTGATTACTAAATGTTTAGCTTGTTACTAGGCTGTGATGCTTCTTATCAATTAATATGCTATTCAATTGATATATAATAAAAAGTATAGTTAATTAAATTATTTTATATTATTTTAATTTTACACTCACTTTTTCTTCACGCACGCAAGGCTCCTTCCATGGCAAGCTGTATGTTGGTGGATCACTGTTGTCAATGGCTACCATCCGTCCTCTCAGTGAAAATGGTCCAGCTACGGGTTTCGTAGGGCTAATCATCTGTCGGTTCTCACTAGGGTTGGAATAAGATCCATTGATCCTTTTGCACACTGTCACTGCGCCCAACATTTGTAAGTTTGAAGCTTGTCACAGTCATCCCTTCCCGGATCCTACTCGGAATACCACAAACAAGGTTTAGACTTTCCGGATCTCAAGAATGCTGCCAATTGATTCTAGCTTATACCACGAAGACTCTGATCTCACAGATTTGAATGCTCTGTTGTCAGGAGAGGCAATCAAACTCGTGAACCAGGAACCAAAGAGATACACAATCAATCTAAGGTAGAACGGAAGTGTTTGTCAGGCACGCGTTCATAGGTTGAGAATGGTGATGAGTGTCACGGATCATCACATTCATCATGTTGAAGTGCGAGTGAATATCTTAGAATAGAAACAAGCGTGATTGAATGGAAAACAGTAGTAATTGCATTAATCCATCGAGACACAACAGAGCTCCTAACCCCCAACCATAGAGTTTAGAGACTCATGCCTTAGAAGATACAAAATTCAAATGTAAAAATGTCATGATGATCAAAATAAATCTCTAAAAGTAGTTTTTATACTCAACTAGTAACCTAGGTTTACAGAAAATGAGTAAGCTAAGATAGATAGTGCAGAAATCCACTTCCGGGGCCCACTTGGTGTGTGTTTAGGCTAAGCACTGAAGCTTTCACGTGCATAGGCTATTCCTGGCATTGAACTCCAGCTTTTGTGCCATTTTGGACGTTTAACTCCAACTTTTATGCCAGTTCTGGCAATTAACGCCAGAAAAGGGTAAGGAGCTTGCGTTTAAACGCAAGTTTGCGCTACCAAATCTCGGGCCAAGTATAGACTATTATATATTGCTGGAAAGCCCAAGATGTCTACTTTCCAACGCAATTGAGATCGCATCAATTGGACTTTTATAGCTCTAGAAAATTTATTTCGAGTGCAGGGAGGTTAGAATCCAACAACATCTGCAGTCCTTTCTCAGCCTCTGAATCAGATTTTTGCTCAGGTCCCTCAATTTCAGCCAGAAAATACCTGAAATTACAGAAAAATACACAAACTCATAATAAAGTCCAGAAATGTGATTTTTGCATAAAAACTAATAAAAATATAATAAAAAGTAACTAAAACATACTAAAAACTACATGAAAATATCACCAAAAAGCGTATAAAATATCCGCTCATCAATTAACCTGACCAGTTTGGTTCTAACAACTATATATATAGTATTTTTTTGTTTTTTAAATGAAAACACGCATGTTAATTTTTGTTATAAAAATTTTATATAGTTAATTAAATTTAAAGTTTAACTATTTTCAAGATTGAAAATAATAAAATCAATGAGTAATAATTTTACTTGAGGGTAATCGAGTTAGATCTTGAATATAAAATTTTCAATTACATTTGGTAGTATTTTGAATCTTCAATGTATCTCATTCTTCTATTATGAAGGAGTAAAGATGCAATGCCACTTGAATTAAAATTTAGTACATTTCACCCTTTGAGTAAATGTCAACTGAAATAAAAGTCTAAAGCAATATCGTTCTTGTACCTCATGACTGTAAGACCCAAGACTTTTGAAATTCTTATTATGAACTAATTTCAAATTATTTATTTATTGACAGCTTTAATTTCAGAAATTATTTTATTAAAGATAATTAAAGCAAGTTTTGATTAATTGAATTTGGAATAAATTAAGATTTTATCCAATTTTATAATTATTGAGTATTTTTCTATTTACAATTTAAACTTTTAGAAATTCGAAAATAATAAGATTTGACTATTTAAATTAGAACTTTTATCTAAATTTTGCAATTGTTGAATTATTTTCTATATTTAAATTATAAAGTTAGTAGTTATAAAATAATAAGAATTTTATATGATTTGGGTTAAATAATTAATATTTTTTTATAATTGAATACTTTATGTTTTAGGAA